>NW_023270426.1:28383162-28459245 GCF_011800145.1 Mirounga leonina | reverse complement strand
CTTCCTTCCTTCCTTCCTTCCTTCCTTCCTTCCTTCCTTCCTTCCTTCCTTTCTTTCTTTCTTTCTTTCTTTCTTTCTTTCTTTCTTTCTTTCTTTCTTTTTCTTTCTCCTTTCCCTTCCCTTCCCTTTCCTTTCTTTTCTTTTTTCTTTTTTTTGCCTAATTGCTGCTGTTTGAGAATTGATTTTTTATAATAAAATAATTGTAATGTAAGCTTGTCATCAGAGAAATTAAGGAATCATTTTTTTTTGGAGAGCTGTATATGTAGATTTCAGTTAAATACTCGTCTTCCATTTGTATAGTCTACAGTTTGCTGTACTGTATTCTGGGGTATTATAGATGTTTCTACTTCAGTATGATGCATCAGGCAAAAGGGATGAGGCTGCTCATAGCCAACAGCAACCAGCCCAGGACAGGCAACCAGTCCAGAAGCTGAGGAGATCAATATCTAAACTTCCCAGTAACTCATTCACAGCACAACATTTGGAAAGCTCAGATATATTTTCTGCTCTCATGGAATGAAAAACATATTTGTCATTTGGACAGCAGACTTTTCAACATATCTGTCAAAAAAAAAAATTACCCAGGAACTCTCATTTTTAGGCCAGTACAGTTTAGTGGTCTCTCTCTCTCTCTCTCTCTTTTTTTTTTAAAGATTTATTTATTTGAGAGGGAGAGAGAGAGCACAAGAGGGGGGAGGGTCAGAGGGAGAAGCAGACTCTCCACTGAGCGGGGAGCCTGATGCCAGACTCGATCCTGGGACTCGATCCTGAGACTCCAGGATCATGACCTGACCCAAAGGCAGTTGCTTAACCAACTAAACTATCCAGGCACCCTAGTTTAGTGGTCTCTTGAAGCAAAGATTTCACTCTTAAGTTACCAAAGCTTCAGGGAAATAGGGAATTAAATGCAGAAATAGAACATCACTGTAGATATTCATGGCTCTGTCATCTAACTACATGAATTGGGATTAGTTTATTTCAAGTAAACAAGTTATTTACACAAATTACTTATATATGGCTAATCACAAAATGATTTTAATAGTCTGTGGTATTCATAAACAGTAACAAGCTCTAGCAGGTACGAATTAAAGTTGAGTAAATAATCCTGACATGGCAAACAAAAGTCTTAATGTTGTAAAGTTATGAAAATGATAAAATATTGCCCATACAGAGTTAGCATTGGAATTGTAGAACTGGTTAGATAATTGTGTACATTGTGGAAACTGTCACAGGTTGAGTTCTCCAGAAAGTAGATTTAGACTTGAAGTGTAGTGTGCAGGATTTTTTTTTTTTTTTTTTAAGGAGTGCCCTTGAGATCAAACCTGTAAAAGTGGATAAGGATGCATAATTGAACAGGGAGAGAAGTTGAATTGTGATGCTGGCCCAAAGATTTCCTCAGTTGACCCAACACTGAGCTCTGGACTTAGAATGACACTCCAGTCTTGTCAGGTGTTGGGCACAGATGGCTAGGCCTTCATACTAACACAGCAAATAGTCATTGGATACCGGTCTTTGGGTGACCAGGAAGGCATGACCTTGGGCCAGGCAGTTCTCTGCAGCTCAGATCATTCTTGATGGAGCTGACAGCTCATGTCTGCTGACAGTATTCCCAGCAGCCGAAGGCAGTTGCTTAACCAACTGAACAATAATAAAGAACAAAAAAGTTCTTTATTAAAGGGGGATCTGGGCAGTATATCTAAGTGTTTATTACAGAAACTGTAAAGGGGGCTGAGTACATTGAATCAGCAGGGTTACTGCAAGTGTCCCCATGGTGCTTTCTTGATTTTAATCTTTTCTCCCCATCATCTTCCAATTCTTTCACCACTTAGAAGCCAGAGCATTCCTCTTTAGGTGTACATTTTTTAAAAATTTCAATGATTCCCCATAGCTGTGAGAATAAATTCTAAACACTTGAATATAGTCCATAAAGTCTTTCTTGAGCTATTTCTTGCTTAAGCCATTGGACTCTTTTTCTTGTCCTTGTAATATCCTTCTTAAACTCAAGATGTTCTTAAAACCTCACAAACAAATCATGATCTTGCTCATCTGTAAGTATTTGCACATGCTTTTTTCTCAGACTGAGGCACTCTCCAGCCCTTCATCATGGAACTTTGTACTTTGTACTTACTCCAAGTAGGTCAATGAAACCTGGTGTCCCATGGTCTCATGGTCCCCGTTCCTTCTGTAAATTTCATTTTGTCCAAGAAGTCTTCTTTGATCTTGTTCCTATACTTTGTTTAGTTGACACTTTTACTTAATCTGTGAAGTAATTTAGTTATATTACAATTGACTGTTTACTTGACCCCCTTCCTCATCTCTACCTAAACTCAATGAGCAATTGGAAGGAGGTCCAGAACTCTATCTTGTTCATTATGGAATATTTGGCACCTAACCCAGTGCCTGGTGTAGAGTATATGTTCAGTAACTATTTGATGAAAGTTGTGTAACTGGAAGGTAACTGCCTCTTAGGTGACACATGGCAGGATACCTTTTAGAGAATGATTTGCATATTTGGAAAAAGAAAAAAGGGTAAAGTTACTAGGATTTAAGTTCCTTGGCATTGTTCCACTTTTATTAGCCTTCTGTGGTCATCCCTGGGCCTGTAATTTGGAGTTTGGAGTCAACCTGCCATTTGCAACCCTTATAGATCATTGAAGCCTAGTGTTTCCTCACTCCCCATTATCCTTGTTCTCCTCCTTGTCCCCTCAACCCATTTCATCTGGGAAAAATGCCCATCATTATATCTCTTTCATCTGGATTCCCTGTTTGGTTCTTCTGACTTATATTTGAGAACAACAGTGACCACAGATTGAGCATTAACTATTTGGTAAGAGTTTTGTAGAAATTCATTCTACATTTTTTGAACCCTTATGACAACTAGTGCAGTTAATATTACTATCAACATTGAACATATGAGTAAACAAGGAGTTAAATGACAGTCCCAAGGTCACAGAGCTAGTAATTTGTAAAGTTGCTTTGAATTTCTCTAGTCTTTCCACTACACACAAACTAAAACACCAAGAATGAATTTGAATGACCATGGGGGCTATCAGGAATGAATTCTTCCTGCTCTCAAGAGGTTGACAAGGTGGTTTAAATCATAGTGAAATGGTTATGAGTTCAGATGTGAGCTTCTATCCCTGTTCTTATACTTGCTATGCCTTTCAGCAAGATGGTTGCCTTTCCACTATAGAAAGAAGTAACAAGAGCTGTGGCCTAGGATTATTATAAAGAATAAAACATATATTTCATGCCAAGTAGCTAGTATAGAATACACAGTATAGCTCTAATTCTCAACAAATAGCATTTTCTTATTGAAATTATTTTGAGAGAACTTGTTTCTAACACCCCCAGAAATCTCTGTAAATAATGATACATTCAAATGAGTTGAAACTCATAACAAGGGTTGAAAACTCAATGCTTATGAGAATTAGGCAGATAAGGTAAATATGTGAAGCTGGCCATGTGTTTGACAGTTAGGAGTGATGGGGCTATGGTAAACCATAGAGCACCTGCCTATTCCAAATGGAGTAGAACTGTTCAGCACAGTTTCAGTGGAAATAAAGACTCAGTGTTGCTGAATCCTCCAAATTTTGTCAAGCTAATACTAAACTCTAGATTTTAAAAAAAGATTTATTTATTTATTAGAAAGAGAGAGTGTGCACACACGGTGGGGAGGGGCAGAGAGAGAGAGGGAGAGAGAGTCTTAAGCAGACGCCATGCTTAGCATGGAGCCTGACACAGGACTTAACCTCAAGACTCTGAGATCAGGACCTGAGCCGAAACCAAGAGATGGACACTTATCTCACTGTGCTACCCAGGTGCCCCTAAAATGTAGATTTTTATGAGAATTTTTCTTATTTAAAAATGTTGGAAATGAATGTAGTTTTTTAAAATTATTTTTTTAACTTTTTAAGTATGAGACACTTAAAGCACACCTGTGACCCTAATTCAGCTCTTGGTCCATCAGTATGTTACCCATTTCTTTGCACCTTATGCAAGTTATGACATCTTTCATTCAACAAATATTTGCTGAGTTGTGACTGTGTGAGACTGTGATTGGAGTAGAGGATACAGTAGTCACCAAGAAAGATGAGTTTCTTATCCTTTTGGATATTGCTTTATAACATCTGTGTACCTCACAGTAGTTTTGTGTGTGAGGAGGGGGAAGAGGAGTGTCCTGTTATTATTGCATTTTTATGAAGTCATAAAGTGAGTCCTCTGTAGGGCAGGACCTCATATTTCATAATAAATCTCTCTCTTGTCTTATTTAGTCCTAATGCAGAATTCCTCCACAGCAGATATAAAAAGCACCCATCTCAACATTTAAAATTTCATAATATATATTTTTCTAAATCTGTGACTCCAAAGGAGAGTTTATCTTCTTCAATGCCTGGAGGTACAAATAAGAAAATGATTATGAATCATTTTCAGTTGATGTAAGAAATTTATATCACCATTTTTGTGTAGTGCCAGAGAAATTGAAGTTTTTTTTTCTTTTTGATGAATGATCTAGAGGAAAGGAAGAGCAATAAAATCTGCTATTGCAAACATAAAAAAAATATGAAAGAATTTAATGGATTATATCATATATGGAAAATAACCAAATATTAAAAAGTATAGCTCAAACCCACACAAATATAGTTAACTGATTTTTGACAAAGGTGCAAAGGCAATTTCGCCAAGAAAGGATTGTTACTGCAACAAATGATGCTGGAACAATTGGATGTCAGCATGCAAATATGGATCCTAGACACAAACTTTACACCTTTCACAAAAGTGAGCTCAAAATGGGTCATATGCAGAAATGTAAAATGAAAAAATTCCCAGAATTATACATAGGAGAAAATCTTGGTGACCTTGAGTTTGGTGATGAGTTTTTATTTTTTTTAATTTATTTTTTTTTAAAGATTTATATTTCTCTTTTGACAAGAGAGACAGTGAGAGAGGGAGCACAAGCAGGGGGAGTGGGAGAGGGAGAATCAGGCTTCCCGCTGAGCAGGGTGCCCTATACAGGGCTTGATCCCAGGACCCTGGGATCATGACCTGAGCTGAAGGCAGATGCTAAACAACTGAGCCACCTAGGCGTTCCTGGTGATGAGTTTTTAGATACAACACCTAAGAATGGTCCTTGAAGGAAACTAAAATGATAAGGTCAACTATTACATTTATCCTAGGGCTGCCATAACAAAGTACCATAAAGCAAATGGCTTAAAAAACCAGCAGTTTATTTTCTCACATTTCTCAAATCTCGAAGTCCAAAATTAAGATAGTGGCAGATGCCTATTGCTAATGAAGGCTCTAGGTAGGCATCCCTCTTTGCCTCTTCTTAGCCACTGGTGGCTGATGGCACCTCTTGGTGTTTTTGGCTTGTAGATGAAATACTCCAATCTCTCTGTCCATCATCAGGTGATCTTTCCCCCTCTGTTTCTGTGTCTAGATCTCGCTCCTCTCTTTTACAAAGATACCACTCACTGGATTTTGTGCCCAAGCTAATTCAGTATGACTTATTCTCAACTTAATTACATACACAGAAATTCTATTTCTAATTAGGGTCACACAAATCCTGGGGGTTAGGACTTGGGCACATCTTTTTCGGGGAACACAATTCAACCTACAACATGAACTATGTTAAAATTTTTAAGTTCTGCTCTGTAAAAGGCACGGTTAAAATAATCAAAAGATAACCCCCAGATTTGGAAAACCTTTTACAAAACACGTATCTGCTAAATGACTTATATACCAAACATACAAAGAATTCTTTCAACTCAATAAAACAACCTCATTAAAAGTGGTTAAAAAATTTGAACAAATACCCCACCAAAGAAAATACGCAGATGTCAAATAAATAGATGAAAAGATAATTAGTATTATTTTTTCATTATATAAATGTAAGTTAACACAATGATGAGATACCAGTGCACATCTATTAGAACGGCTAATTAAAAAAAATACCAATTGCTAGTGAAGATCTGGAACAACAGGAATTCTCATTCATTCCTGCTGAGTTTGCAAAATGAAATTGGCCCTTAGTAAGACAATTTGGCAGTTTCCTACAAAGCTAAACATTGTCTTATCATACAATCTAGAAACAGTGCTCCTAGGTATTTATACATCTGATTCAAAAATTAATGTCCGTATAAAAACCTTCATGCAAATGTTTATACTACATTAATTATCAAAAAGCTGGAAGCAACCAAGAGTTTTTTAAATAGGTGAATGAATAAACTGAGGTAATCCATACAATGGAATATTATTCAGAAGTAAAAATGAGTAAGTTGTGAAGCTATGAAAAGACATGGTGAATCTTTTTTTTTTTTAAAGATTTTATTCATTTATTTATTTGAGAGAGAGAGTCAGAGAGAGAGAGAGCACAAGAGGGAGGAGCGGGAGAGGGAGAAGCAGACTCCCTGCTGAGCAGGGAGCCCAATGCGGGACTCGATCCAGAGACTCCAGGATCATGACCTGAGCTGAAGGCAGTCACTTAACCAACTGAGCCACCCAGGCGCCCAAGACATGGTGAATCTTAAAGGCACTTTGCTAATTGACAAAAGCCCGTCTAAAAGAGTACATACTGTATGATTCTATATATATGACATTTTGGAAGAGGCAAAGTTGTAGAGATGGTAGAAAGATATGTGATTTCAGGAATTTGAAGGAGGGGGTAGAATAGGTGAAGGTTAGGGAAACCTTTAGGATAGAAAAACTATTCTATATGATCCTGTAATAATGGATATATGATAGTATATAATTATTATAACCTGTAGAACTTCACAGCATGCAAAAAGAGTGAGCTTTGATGTCTGCAAATTAAACAATCACTTAGGAGGTTAGAGGAACTCAGGATGGAATGAATAATATTATGACAAAAAATATCTAAATGTATTTGAAATGTGTAGAGCAACCTTACTGAAGGAAGTAGTGGGGAAAGGTCCTGACCAAATAACTTTGTAAAAGAGTGGTATCTTAAGACTAAAGGCAAAAGGAAATGCACATAATATTGTTTGTACTTGATAAAGTTGTTGCCCGTGGGGGTATATGTTAACAGTTTAGATGCTGCTATACATGTATCTGGGAACTGAACAATTCAATGGAAGCAAATGGTGTAATAAGCCAAGTTTCTCATTGTTGTGAGAAGCTTAGACCAACAGAAGCAAAAGCTATCATAACATTGTGGTAACACTTTAGAACTGGAGATCTTAGTACAAACTTATGTTTAGGTTAATATAGATGTGTACAAATACAGATGTATATTTTATATTTCTGGATATGTGTATATAAACAGGTTAATATGCACAAATGTATCCTTGCTCTGTTAGCTGAGGAAGGGTAGAAAGAATGACACCCAGTAGCAGCAAGCACACCTAACACTCAGATATTGTTTTCTAATACCATTCTTCAATAAAAGAACTTCAGAGAAATACTTGATTGTCAGGTTCTGGCAGGAAATATACAAGTGGAGTCTGGAGCATCGTGTAGTGCCAGAACCTAACAAATTGCTCAAGAATAAAACAAAACAAAACACAGGGAGTATTTCAGAAAGACCTAGGAACCAACTGAAAGAGCTCTCAATGGTCAAAGCTGGAATGATTTGAACTACAAATAAATAAAATAGTATTGGATTATAACCAAAGTAGTATTGGATTATTACCCCCCACCGTGTTGTTCAAGGGTCAACTGTATATTCTAAAATCAAATGTGTTTAAAAAAAGAGCTTCAAAAATGTAGCTCAAACATACTCACAGGAGAATCATGTATAAGAGTAGGGAGCTCTGTGTTGGACATCTAATCCCACTTTCCTGATGGGTATAAGAAGGGCACTTAAAGTAATGAGCACTGGGTGTTGTATACAACTGACGAATCACTAAATTATATCTCTGAAACTAATAATGTAGTATATGTTAATTAAATTGAATTTAATCCCACTTTCCTTGTTTATTTTCAGTTGGAAATTATTGCTCATTGGTTCATAGTACTTACAGATTTACTGATGGGAAAAATCCCTTCTTGAAAGGTATGCTAAGAGAGGGGTTAGGGATGTAGGCTGAGCAAAATGATCTGAGTTTGAGTTTTATTCTGATTTATTGTGACTGGGAAAATTGCATGTCATCTCTGAGCCTTAGTCTTCTTATCTATAAAATGGGTTCAATAATTGTATCTGTCTTATTGAATTGTCATATTGTTGTAGTGATATAGCATGTATCTTGGTCAGCACAATTCACATTGGCATATAGTAAGCCCTGAACAAATGGTGACTGGTAATTCTATGGCAAAGGGCAGCACAGCAAGCATGATGATAAAGAATGTGAGCTCTGCAGACACCCTGGCTTTGAAGCCCACTTCCACCTTCTCTTAATACCACAATATTGGACACATTTCCAATCTTATTTTGCTTCTCTTTCCACCTAAAGATAGTGCTAATAATAGTACCTTCCTCATTGGGTTGTGGTAGTGGTGAGTTCACAGATGTAAATCACGCAGAAAAATGTCTGGCATGTTAATTAATATGTTAATTATGATTATTATAGAGGTATTTGTATCAAAGAACCTCAAGCTGTCTAATTGGTTTTGCTATAGTTGTGAAGTCAAATGAGGTTTATTTTGAAATCTCTATACTCAGAGCTGGAGATTCAGCAATGAATAATATGAGGTTTTTATGCTGTCAGACTTGGGTAATCATCTGAAGATCTGTGGAGTGGATCCATTTTCAGATATTTGCTGGCATACACTGAACATTGTCACAGACTATCTTAGACCTTTTTACCAAAGTTTAGGATTTCTGCCATTTGAGGAGTGTCATGACACCACCTCCTTCTTGGCTATAACCTTGGAACTTGATAAAATCTTGAAGTCAGAGGAAGACTTGAGCACTGGAGGTAGGATCTGCCACCCTCTATAGTCCAAGCATTAAAGGAGGAGTGAATGCTGGTCTTTCATTCATTTCTTTCTTTTAGTTCTGGGATTCTAGGCACATACAGTATATTACAGCTTCAAATTATTTATTTTTACTGAATGATTACATCATGTTTAGAAACATTTTGCTTAAAAAAAGCAATTTTTAAAAATCTTCACTGGGTCAGAGTAATTCGGTTTGCAAGCTTTTTTTGAATTTATTGCCTGCCATTTCACCCAATGCACAAGTCAAGGCTAATTCTGCTGCTTGGGGGTATTCAAGGGATATTGGGGTGAAGAACTCTGGAAGGTAGTGGTTCTGTTCCTTGTGTTATCTTTATAGTGTCCTCATCAATGAGCATCTACCCTAACTCCACCGCTAAAATCCCAACTACCAAATTATAGTCCCAACTGAACTCCCCTTTGTAGTCCATTTTCATGGGGATGGCATCTTCTAGTTCTGCCTCAGATCTATGGTACAGATGATAAGAGGTACTATGTCTGTTCTATCATCTGGTTCCTTGAGACAGAGTAGACCAGAGGTAGATACAGATGAGCAAGATCAGTAACGCCACAGGCTTTGATTGTACATATCCTGGTATGAGTCCTATTTCTGGCCCTTGTCAATTACATGACTTTTGGAAAGTATTTTTAACCCCAGTTTTCTTAGTATCAACTTCTCAGAATTGTTTTAAGGATAACTTGGACCAATAACAAGTAAAATGCTTTATGCAGTGCCTGGCACATGGTAGATTTCTTTCTTTCTTTCTTTCTTTTTCAAGATTTTATTTATTTATTTGAGAGAGAGAGACAGAGATAGTGACAGAGGTAGTGAGAGAGAGAGCATTAGCCAGGAGGAGGGAGAGAAACAGACTCCCGCTGAGCAGGGAGTCTGACATGGGGCTCGATCCCAGGACCCTGGGATCATGACCTGAGCCAAAGGCAGACGCTTAACCGACTGAGCCACCCAGGCACCCCACATTGTAGGTTTCAGTTGAAATTAGCTTTCACTATTATTAATAATAGATAGATTGAATGTATCCATAATATCCTGAAATAATTTCTTCCAAGGACTGATTGACAAATTTCTTTTGGAATTTGAGGAGTTTAGATAAAAATTCTCTATTCGTAATATAGAAAACTCCCTGATATGGAAAGTAGATTAGCAGAATCCAAGCAACGACTTTCATATTTACTTTGCAGGGGCCTGGGTCAGGCCAAGGGGTAGAAGAAAGGTCAGAAAACTGAGAAATAGAGAGCTGAGTTTTAGGATAAGCTCCCCCAGTGATTCTTTGTGTTCATTTGGGCAAGTTTGGATTGGCTTCCTAAACTAGTAAAATGGGTTTCTTCCTCCCACCCCCACAGTTTCATTAGACTTAACCAGACAGAGGCCCTTCCTTCCTAGTAAAATAAAAATAGCAAACCAACAAAAATCATTTTTGAGTTTTCCATTATCTTGATTCCTTACCCATATTATTCAGCATTTGTTGTCCAGCCATGATTGATACACTTTAATGTCAGAACAGTTATGCTAAACATTCTTTCCCAGTCTCCTGTTGTTGCACTTGGTTATTTATTTTTCAGTGCACAGACCATGTCCCTAAATATCTAAAATCATTTAGCTAACACTTTCCCTACTGAAACCAGATAGATTTGTAAAAACAAACAAAACAAAGCAAAACTACTTTTCACTCATGTTACAGAAGTTAACTTTGTATTCCTGAGGATGTAGTGATAATTTTTTTTATTTAGTGTTAGCATTTATTGAGTACATGCTTTGTATCAGACAATGTGCTAAGCAGTTTATGTGCCTTAATCCACAGAATGCATTTGTGAAGAAGATACTATTATCCCCATTGTATAGGTGAGTGATATGCTTAGATTAATAACTTCCCAAATTCAAACACCTTAAAAATGTTGACTACAAATCAAGTCAAGATCTCTTTGGCTATGACATTCTTACTTTTAACTACTTGGTTTCTGGAGGCTCTGGAAATTAAGTAGGGCAATGAAACAACTACCACTTCTCCCCCTGAAAATAGGAAAAAAGTAAAATAAAGTAAAAAAAACCCAAAAAACTGGAGGTCTTTATAATAAGGGTTTACTGAATGCAATGATGGTTTTTTAGCTGAACATACATAATAATTAATTTCCTCTCAAATCAATTTAACATCTAAATAATGCAGCACCAGCTAATGGGCTCTCAGCTGGTCAAACATTAAGAGATATATTGTCCCATATACTCATCATAAAGAATGAAGATGAACAACTTGCCTGGTTGCATAACATTGTTGTACAACATAAATAAAAGATCCTCTCGTTTTGGCAATTGTTCTGTACCGTTCTAAGTTTTGCTAAATCAGACTTCCTTCTAATCTAACAGATGCCAACAGCTTAAAAGCAGTTCAAGAATTCTTATTTATATGTGGTGTTCAGCTTTGAATAAAATGGGCCAGCAAACGCAGAGGGAGAGGGGGAAAAAGCATAACTTAAAAATGGAATTTATTTCCAGCCTTCTAAACACAGATTTCCAATAAACATCCACTTAGAGAACCATTTCATTAAGCTAACTGCAGCCGAAAACAAGTTCCCTGATGTTTCTTTGAGTATTTTATTTTCTAAAATGAATCATTACTTTCTATGTTTTGGCTTGACAATCTTTTCCCCACCAATTGTGTAATTTTGCATTTGTCACTCAAATTGCTTGTATTTCTGGAGAATTGTTCCAAGACATTTATGCTTTGGAATGAGACTCTTAATATGGTGGCATGAGTTTGGAGAAGCCCCCAAACCACTAAGGTGCATTGCTTTGTCCTTTAAAAGCTGCAGAGGGTCTTGACTTCCTCATTCCAATTAAAGTTTAGCAGCCCCTTAAGGCTGATTCTGGAGGTGGCTGCAATGAGCTTGTAATAAATGGGCTGCATAGCTGTGGCCCTGTGAGGAGGCAGGGGAAATGAAAACCAGGGCTTTTGAAACTGTCTTCTGTCTGTGATTTGGTAAATAATGCAGATACTTGCAAACCTATTCTTAACCATTCACCCTCAAGTGACAAACTTTTAATGGAGAACTAATGGAAAGTGAGGAAAATTGAAGCAAAATGTCAGAGGGAAAATTTCCAATATAAACTCAATGTATGCAAATGACACTTAAGAATAACACTCTGAAAAGTCAATTCATCCCAGTAGAATTTGGCCTTGGTATCTTTGGGTAAATAGTGAAATGGAGAGAAGATGCTATACAATTTACTAAAAGATGATTATATTTCATGCCTGGTTATAAGCATAGGAGGTGCACAGTTAAAAAGGTTATGTTTTATCTATGAAGAAACTCTCAGTGTAGTAGCTACATAGTCATTCTACCATTCAAAAGATTAGGTACAATAATGATAATCATAATAAGCAAGCTGTAGGGCTATTTATTGAGCATTTACTATATGCTAGTAGAGTGCTAAGATAATAAAAGGAAATTCTATTATAACAATTTCATGGCAGCCATAAAAATGAGTGTAATGACCAACAACAGCAATAGCTACCTGTGTGGACTTCTTACCACATACCGGACAATATATAGGACACATTACATGGTTAAATCACTTGATCTTCACAAGTAGGTGCTTTAATTATCCCCACTATACAGATGAGAAAACTGAAAGGTGGAGTAATTTGCCCAAATTTCAAGGCTACCTAAGATCCTAATTCAGGCAGACTAACTACAAAGTTAATGTAAGCAGTGTGCTATCTCTCTGCTGTACTCTAATTGTTTGCAGATAAGGTAACGGGCTTACAGAGCTTCTCCCTCTTGGCACTGTCACAGTTGTTAAAGGGCAGACTTGGGAGTCAAATACAGGTTCTCTGGTTTTTACTCCAAAGTAACTAATGGATCAGGCATGGAATTGGTGAAAGCCCATTATAAAAATGATGTGTTCCAGAAGACCAAAGGTTGGAAATCAGTGACAACTATCTTTAGCTGCCCACCTTCCTGTGAAAGACCGTGCATATGAACTGTAAACTCTTTGGGTCCATGTAAATATATGTTTCACCCCTGTACTCCATCTATGCTATCTCTGTCACGATGCCAAAAATTAGGGGTTTTTACCCTCATTTTATGAGAGTAAAATACATACCAGTGTCTTTTAAACTCTTTGTGTACATAAATGTCTTTCCTTATAATGTGTCTTTTCTAAAAATTGAACATTGTGCTGCATTTGCAATAGACAGGTCAGAATGAGTCTTTTTGTGTGTGTGTTGGTTTCAATTCTGTGTTCTTTTTTTTTTTTTTTTTTTTTTTAACAAGTTCTTCTCTTTTCCAGGGTTGGTTTTCCAAGTTATCAATTATTTCCTCAGTAGCTTTTTATTTCAATATTTGTCTGTTTTTATTCCTAAGGATAACAGCTATTATTATTTCGTTCCTATATGACACTTGCACCTAATTTCTGCTATGTTTCATCCTCATTACACATCTGTAAGGTACATATCTTTATCCCTCTTTTAGAGATGAGAAATCTTAGGTTTGGAGAGGCTAAACAACTTGTCTAGCATGACACACTAAATTAACTTAAAAAATTTATAGCTCTAATTTACTGAGGACCCGACATAGAATTTTAACCTACATTTGTGTAGTTCTAAGTCAGATGCTCATTCTGCTATATTGATGCTGCCTTTTTTTCCTTCTAGTTAATATGCTGTAATTATTAGGTTACTAGCTTGTTAGTAAAGGAACACATAAACAAGACTGTAATCATGAAGGCAGGCATGCGATCTCTACTCATTCTACATGAGAATATTGTGACACATTCATGTGTTCCCCACAATCATTTCCTTTAAAGGCGTTATCATTACTGTCTTATTTCATGGTAGATAGAGTAAGATAAGCCAGTATTACCCAGGCAGGTAACATGCTACAGGGTCAATTACTTAAAGGGTAAAAATCCTACCATGCACTACTAAACCAGAATTTAAAATTGGCTCTGGACAGAAACAAACATAATATCTGAAGGGTTGGAGACATCTAATTGTCTGCTGTACCTCAGCAGAACTTGTCCCTTTCTCTAAGAGATATACCTCCCCAATTTACAGACCATATAAGTGTTCGTAGTGGAGACTGACTTCACTTCCAGGTCCAGGAGGTGAACAGCTGACAGATGTTTAATGAATGAGACCACCACATTTCTGTGGCTAGTGATTAAATCCGAATTACATTTGGACCTAGCTGGAGCCCAGTAATCATTAAATTACTAAGAAAAAGGCATGCTTTTTCAACTCAAGTTGTTAGGCTAAGATATAAACGTCATTTGTTGGTCACCGATTTTGCCACTTCTTGGAGAGAATTTGAGTGTAGAGCCAACAAAGAAGGCAGAATGGCAAGAGAGAGAATTTTGATTTCATAATTTGAGCATGTAGCCCACTGTTTCTAAAGGACAATATACCATATATTTTTCCATTTTGTTAGTTAATTCACCTCCTATCCCCAAATACAGTTTTAGTTGGGTTGCTGTCATTTGCAACTAAAATTATATAGCATATTCCAGCATACCAGCAAAAATATATAAGAAAATATCCCAGTCCATTTTTTTTTTAATGAATCATGCTAAACAAATGATTGGCTTATCCTGCATCAATGCATGTTTTTTATTAAGAGAATCTATGTGCAAGCCAAATCTAGAAAACACATTTCTGTTCTTCCTTTTTCCATCCAGACAGAAATAGTAGATTAAAATACAAACATTTCTTCACTGCCAATACACAAACACATGCATGCGTATATATGTAAATAAACTGTCACACAGAGCTGCAGCATTGTTCAGTTAATACATTCCATATATCACCACCCTGTTTAAATCTATGATCGGGAATATATTTCTTTTTAACAACACAAGCAAAGAAATTATTTCCAGTTGCATTTTTATAAATTGCTCTCAATTGTGACATTTATCTTCCATCCCAATCAAGTGTAATTTGCCAGAAAGACTGCATAATGTTTCTGTATTTAAAATGTGTGAGGTTTTTGTAAAAGCCCCTCCTCCCTCCCCCTCAAGTTTCCTTACTCAGTGAAGATGGGGTCAGCATGGTTCAAACAAACTCATCAAGTTGTAATAGCCCCCCAAACCCCATTTATGTGAAAATACAATGACCTATTGCTGAGAAGTTTCACTGGTTCAGTTCACAGTGGATCAGTCAAAATAGCTTGAAAGTTTGAGACCCAGTTTGATTTGAGGTATCTTAATGAAGAACAAGAACATGCATTGATGCAGGATAAACTAATCATTTATTTCATGATTGAGATACAAAAGAGCAGTAACACCAGCCCTATTACTTTGGTCTACGGGGAGCTTGGGCCTCTAATCCAGCAGTTGCTAAACCCTAGCACTAGTGAAATCATCAGTGGAAATCCATGGTGAAGATGCTGTGGCAATGTAAGAAAAATCAGTGCTGGAGAGAGAGGTTTCTTTTTTGTTTGTTTTGTTGTTGTTGTTGTTTTACCCAAATCTAAATATATTCCACTTAAGAGGACTGTCCATAATTCAAGATTATGTCCTTTTATTCGGTTTGAAATCTTTTTTCTTTGATAAAAGAGTGGTGATAAACAACTACTGGGTCACAAGGGCAGAATTTGAGAGATAAGTGAAAACATAAGACAAAACAATATTAGAATAATTGGGATCCCAGAAGAAGAAGAAAGAGAGAGAGGGACAGAATGTATATTGGAGCAAATTATAGCAGAGAACTTCCCTAATTTGGGGAAGGAAACAGGCATCAAAATCCAGGAGGCACAGAGAACCCCTCTCAAAATCAATAAAAATAGATCAACACCCTGACATCTAAAAGTAAAACTTACAAATCTCAGAGACAAAGAGAAAATCCTGAAAGCAGCTCAGGACAAGAGGTCTGTAACCTACAAAGGTAGAAACATTAGATTGGCAGCAGACCTATCCACAGAGACCTGGCAGGCCAGAAAGGACTGGCAGGATATATTCAGAGCACTAAATGAGAAAAATGTGCAGCCAAGAATACTATATCCAGCTAGGCTGTCAATGAAAATAGAAGGAGAGATAAAAAACCTCCCGGACAAACAAAAACTAAAAGAATTTGCCAACATGAAACCAGCCCTACAAGAAATATTGAAAGGGGTCCTCTAAGCAAAGAGAGAGCCTAAAAGTAACATAGACCAGAAAGGAATAGAGACAATATACAGTAACAGTCACCTTGCAGGCAATACAATGGCACTAAATTCATATCTTTCAGTGGTTACCCTGAATGTAAATGGGCTAAATGCCCCAATCAAAAGACACAGGTTATCAGATTACATAAAAAAACAAGACCCATTGTGGCACCTGGGTGGCTCAGTTGGGTAAGCGACTGCCTTCAGCTCAGGTCATGATCCTGGAGTCCTGGAATTGAGTCCCGCATTGGACTCCCTGCTTGGCGGGGATTCTGCTTCTCCCTCTGACCCTCCCCCCTCTCATGCTTTCTCCCTCATTCTCTCTCTCTCAAATAAATAAATAAAATCGTAAAAAAAAAAAAAAAAGACCCATTGATATGCTGTCTGCAAGAGACTTATTTTAGACCCAAAGGCACCTCCAGATTGAAAGTGAGGGGGTGGAAAACCATTTACCATGCTAATGGACATCAGCTTATGCACAGCAAAGGAAACAGTCAACAAAACCACAAGACAACCGACAGAATGGAAGATTTTTGCAAATAACATATCAGATAAAGGGTTAGTATCCAAAAATCTATAAAGAACTTATCAAACTCAACACCCAAAGAACAAATGATCCAGTCAAGAAATGGGCAGAAGACATGAACAGACATTTTTCCAAAGAAGACATCCAAATGGCCAACAGACACATGAAAAAGTGCTCAACATCGCTCGGCATCAGGGAAATCCAAATCAAAACCTCAATGAGATACCACCTCACACCAGTCAGAATGGCTAAAATTAACAACTCAGGAAACGACAGATGTTGGCGGGGATGCGGAGAAAGGGGAACCCTCCTCCACTGTTGGTGGGAATGCAAGCTGGTGCAGGCACTCTGGAAAACAGTATGGAGTTTCCTCAAAAAGTTGAAAATAGAGCTACCCTATGACCCAGCAATTGCACTACTGGGTATTTACTCCAAAGATACAAATATAGTGATCTGAAGGGGCACATGCACCTCAATGTTCATAGCAGCAATGTCCACAATAGCCAAACTATGGAAAGAGCCAAGATGTCCATCAACAGATAAATGGATAAAGAAGATGTGGTATATATATACAATGGAATATTGTGCAGCCATAAAAAAAAATGAACTCTTGCCATTTGCAATGACGTGGATGGAACTAGAGGGTATTATGCTAAATGAAATAAGTCAATCAGAGATAGACAAGATCATATGATCTCACTGATATGAGGAATTCTTAATCTCAGGAAACAAACTGAGGGTTGCTGGAGTGGTGGGGGTGGGAATGATGGGGTGGCTGGGTGATATACACTGGGGAGGGTATGTGCTATGGAGAGCACTGTGAATTGTGTAAGACTGATTAATCACAGACCTGTATCTCTGAAAGAAATAATACATTATATGTTAAAAAAAAATAGTAGGAAGGGAAAAATGAAGCGGAGGGGGAGACGAACCAGGAGAGACTATGGACTCTGAGAAACAAACTGAGGGTTCTAGAGGGGAGGGGGTGGGGGATGGGTTAGCCTGGTGATGGGTATTAAAGAGGGCATGTTCTGCATGGAGCACTGGGTGTTATGCACAAACAATGAATCATGGAACACTATATCTAAAACTAATGATGTAATGTATGGGGATTAACATAACAATAAAAATAATAATAATAAAAATAAAATAATGATGTAATGTATGGTGACTAACATAACATAATAAAATAAAATTTAAAAAAAATATTGGTGATAGTAATGATAGTTTTGAAGATGAATTTAATTGGAAAACCTAAAAAATTATAAGCTTGATGTTTCTTGAATTTTTATTGGATCAGCAACCAATCTTATTCTTGGTAACAATATTGTTAGGTACTAACATTTGTGAAATTTTCTCATATGCTGAACACTATGCTAAATGGTTTGTTTACTTAGTCCTCATTCAAAGCTACTGCATAAGGGCTATTATTATTTTTTATTTAAGGATAATTAACATAGTGTTACTTTAGTTTCAGGTGTACAATATAATGATTCAACAGTCCTATACATTGCTCAGTGCTCATCTCAGTAAGTATACTCTTAATCTCCTTCACCTATTTCATCCATCCTCCCCCCTCCCACCTCTCCTTTGGGACCTACCAGTTTGTTCTCTATAGTTAAGAGTCTCTTTTTTAGTTGAAAATAGAGCTACCATATGATCCAGCAATTGCACTACTGGGTATTTACCCCAAAGATACAAAAGTAGGGATCTGAAAGGGTACATGCACCCCAATGTTTATAGCAGCGATGTCCACAATAGCCGAACTGTGGAAAGAGCCAAGATGTCCATCGACAGATGAATGGATAAAGAAGATGTGGTATATATACACAATGGAATATTATGCAGCCATCAAAAGGAATGAGATCTTGCCATTTGCAACGACGTGGATGGAACTGGAGGGTATTATGTTGAGCGAAATAAGTCAAAAAGAGAAAGACATGTATCATATGAACTCACTGATATGAGGAATTCTTAATCGCAGGAAACAAACTGAGGGTTGCTGGAGTGGGTGGTGGGGTGGGAGGGATGGGGTGACTGGGGGATAGACACTGGGGAGGGTAGGTGCTCTGTTAAGTGCTGTGAATTGTGCAAGACTGTTGAATCTCAGATTTGTACCTCTGAAACAAATAATGTAATATATGTTAAGAAAAAAAAAGAAGAAGAAGGTAGCAGGAGGTGAAGAATGAAGGGGGGGAAATCGGAGGGGTAGACGAACCATGAGAGATGATGGACTCTGAAAAACAAACTGAGGGTTCTGGGGGGGGAGGGGGGTGGGAGGATGGGTTGGCCTGGTGGTGGGTATTGAGGAGGGCATGTTCTGCATGGAGCACTGGGTGTTATGCACAAACAATGAATCATGGAACACTACATCTAAAACTAATGATGTAATATATGGGGATTAACATAAGAATAAAAAAAAGTCTCTTTTTTTGTTTGTCTCTTTTTTTCTTTGTTTCCACGTATGAGTGAAATGATACTCTATTTGTCTTTCTCTGACTTTCACCTAGCATTATATCCTCTAGATCCATTCATGTTGTTGGAAATGTTAGGATTTTAGTAAATGCTGAAAAAGCATTCAACAAAGTATAGCATCTGTTCATGATAAAATCTCTCAACAAAGTAGGTTTAGAGAGAACATAACCCAACATAATAAAGGCCATGTATGAAAAACTTACAGCTCACATCATCCTGAATGTTGAAAAACTGTAAAAATTTTCCTTTGAGATTAGGAACAAGACAAGGATGTCCACTCTCACCAGTTTTATTCAACAGAGTACTGGAAATCCCAGCACAGTAATCAGACAAGAAAAATTTAAAAATCCAAAATATAAGGAAGAAGTAAAACTTTCACTATTTGCAGATGACATGATACTATATATAGAAAACTCTAACGACTCCACCAAAAAACTGCTAGAACTGATAAATGAATTCAATAAAGTTGCAGGGTAAAAGATCAATATACAGAAATCTTTACATTTCTATATACTACTAAGAAAGTAACAGAAAGAGAAATTAAGGAAATAATCCCATTTATAATTGCAAAGGTGCTATTATTGTCTCCATTTTACTGCTGAGGAAATTGAAGCCTATAGAGCTGAAGGAACTTGCCAGGCAATACATAGTCTTAAAGGAGAGGAAGCCATATTTTTCTGCCCAAAAAGTCTTGTTACTCAGAACTTTACCATACCTGTCATTCAGAATGTGACTCTACTAGATCAGGGAGTATGATGGTGATATCTTTTCAAGCCAACATGGCAAAAACAAACAAACAAAAAAACCTGAGAATGATGGCTGGCAGATACTGAAATGAGAATAGGGGTGTAGATTTATAGGTGTCCTATTCTGGAAGGCTTTGGGACAAGACAGTGCATGGCCTGACAGAAATGGAAAGAGCTGCAGAAACTGGGAACTCCTTTTTAACGTTGTGGTAGTACATGTTACTAGGTAAATATTCTGGATGATTTGAAGAGCAGACTCCTTTTGCCATGCACTTTCTACTATGTTGCATTGCTGCATGGTTGCTCTGGGTAAGTGAGAATACGGCCATCTCTGTGCACATTTTCTCCCCCTCCTCAGAAAAATTACTCCTAGATGAATTTTCTTAACTCTAGGAGATTTCTAGGTTTCTTACTTTCCTTCTGAACATTAGGTCAAATAGCCCAGAAAGCCAAGAGTCTAAAAGCATCACAGAAGGCAATTTTTTTTTCTATTGATAAAGAGTGCCTGTAGGTGGGATTAAAATATGTCATGGGCATATCCTAAGGTGCCCCATGATTCCACCTTCTGGTGTAATACCTTTCTGTGGGCCCCTCCTCATCATCGAGGGCAGCACCTGTGACTTTCTTCCAGCCATCTGAATATGGCAAGGGTGATGGGATGTCACTTCTGTGATTATATTACATAGGATTCTAATACTTGTCTTGCTAGAACTCTCTTGCTCCTGCTGGCTTTTCAGAAGCAAAGTGCCATATTATGAGCTACCTGTGGCATGTGGTGAGGAACTGAGGTCACTTGAGGTCAGTTTAGCATGTTGTCCACAGCCACTAAGAAACTGAGGCCCTCATTCCTGCAGCCTGCAAATAACTGAATTCTAATGACAACATGAGCTTGGAAGTGAATCCTTCCAATCTGATGGGACTCCATCCCTGGCCAACACCTTGGCTGTAGCTTAGCAGAGTACCCAGCTGTGCTTCTAGTCCTGAGACACAGAAACTGTAAGATAATAGGTACATGCTCTTTTAAGCTGCTAACTTGTTGGCGATACCGTTACACAGCACTAGATCACTAATACAGCAAGTCTGTGGCTTGGGAGGCTTAGGTGTTGGTGGTGAAGTTCCTTGAGAAGGTATATCTAAGGGAGGATTGGAGTCTAAGGATGTAGAAAATGAGACGAATTCAGTTTGGGAAGGTAGAGTTTGAGGTGATTAAGGGAATGTAGACGGAAGATGTCATAGGCAGAGAAACACATGATTCTGGGGCTTGCCAAAGGAGACTCAACTGGAAAGCAAGCCTTGGAAATCACTAGTTCTTATAGGTTGGGGTCTCCAGAAGCAGACTTTCAGATGGAAATTCATATGCAGGAGTTTTATTAGGAATGTCCTGAGATCAACACCTGTGTGAGAAGAGAAGGCCACGGAGTGGGGTGGTGGGAGAACATGTATGCAATGTAGACTCAAACAGGCTTCCACTTACTCCAGGGGGAGCTCTGTAGCTGGGATGACACAGTGAGGGGAGTGGGCCTTTACACTCCCTCATCGCTGGTCACTGGGTGCCGACTGCCCATGTGAAGGCTTGACCTTGGATAAGGTAGCTTTCTTCAGCTGAGAGAAATTTCCTGGAGAGGGCTGAGACCTCAGGCTTACTAGGTGCCAGTACTGCCTGATGCTGGAGGAATAAACCCTTCAGCAGTACAGGGAATCTGGACATCCATGAAAATGTCCATTGTATCAGCAGCTGAAGCTATGGGCATGGCTGTGGGTCCTCTCAAGAAATTAGAAGACTGAGAAGTAAAGAGGGACAAGGACAGGAATGAAATTCTGAGAGAAACCCAGGGACACCCCAAAGTGAAGAATGGGATGATATTACTGAAGAATTAAATGAGTGGGAACATTTAGTTTAGTATACCGTGAGCAGCACTCTAAAGTTTTGGAGGACAAATGATATCAAATAAAAGGTGCATATTCTGTGACACAAAATATATTTACTGTACATTAGATCTATAAGGCAGATATTCACATTTTAAAAGATATGTAAAGTGAAGATTACTCTTTGGCTCCACATAATATATATAATTTTACTATTTTTCTTTTAATGACAATGAAGCTTTTATTGCTTCTCACCACTCAACACAATTTACTGAACTCTTAGTAAGTGCCAGGCACTACACTAGTGCTTGGGAAGAAGTGATCCATGTAGTCTGGTGAGGGTTACAGGCAGGGAGAGATATGTACTCTTCCCTGTGGCAAGTACCAGGCATGGGCAGTACAGAGAAGGTGCCCTTAGCCTGGAGTCATCCAGGACTGCTCCCACCTTACTCATCATTCCATGCAGATGAGTTGCCCAGGCATGGGGTGGCTTCTGCGTCAGGAAGACCTGGGCTTCATTTCCCTTGTTGTTTACCACTATGCAGCCTCAAATGAGTTACTTAACCTTAATCAACCACAGCTCCTGCATTTGTAGAATGGAGAAATAACCATTAACCTGCAGAGTTGCTTGCTCTAAGATCTATATCAGATCCATTAGTTCAACAAATACTTATTGAGTGCCCACAACATGCCACCTTCGTATTAACTTTTTTCCTGAAAGTTGTATCATCACATCCTTAAGAAATAGAATATACCATACTGGCAAATATGAACATTTACTTTTGTGGAAAGAGTCTCATGACAGAATTACATGCATTAAGGAACCAACTAGATGAGTCAAGTAATTCCTAGTAAACAAGAAGAAGAAATTGAGCTGATATTTTTTAGATATAACTTGATAACTTACCATTATCTGACAGGGTAGGAAAATTATGCTATTAACATCAGGGATAGAATTTTACACAGTGAAACTTGTTGGCCCTGGTGATTAGAGAGTATCAATGTTTGAATGATTCTCCTCTGGACCCCTTCTTTTATTCAGAGACGATTGCTTTCCATCATAGTCTTTCTCATATCAAATATGTGCACTTTGACCATGTGGAACATGCAAAAAGATGACAGACTAAGCTAAGAAGGGAAATTTTAAATTGCTGAAAAAGAGAGAGGCAACTTTGATGAAACATTTTAAAGGAATGGTATGGGTGAAAGATGTCTAATCTTCAAGACCACACCAGCACTTTTTACCAATGTTCATTTGTCATCAGTGTGCTTCCACCAATTTCTTTAAAAGACTTTTAAAAGAAACCTGTATCATAAACCAAAATGTTATTTGAGACTGAAAGAGGAGCTAATCAATAAATGTTTGTTGAATCAATCATTAAGGAAGCATTCTGCTTTTTACCTTTATCCCACTTTCAAGGGACTTCTTCATGTGTTATGTAGATTTTATCTCTTTCTGTTCCTCCTAACAAGAGAAGTTGACATATACTGAATGTTCCTATGTGCCAGGAACTGTGAAAAGTACTTGATGTGTATCTTCTCATTTAACTCTATGTATGAGCTGCATACCATGATGAGCCCCAATGTCCAGTTGAGGAAACATATGCCTTGGAGGGGTTAATTAAGTCCTGTAAGTGGGAAAGACAGGTTTCTACTATGGGGTTTTAGGTAAATAAATAATTTAGTAAATAATCATACCTGTGCCACCTGCTGTAAAGAAAACTATGAAAGGAGGGATGGTTGGAGGAAGGGCATCTGGGAGGAAAAAGGGGGCTTTAAGGCAAGTCTTGAAGGGGGTGAATTGATATACATAATTAAGAAGCATAAATTTCTGTTGTTTAAGCCACCCATTTGGTTGTATTTTGTTATGGCATGTGTAGCAAAATAACACATTGGGTAATGACTGACTCTGTCTATGTCAAACTGGCTTTTCTTGAACTCTGATTTCCAGTGCTTTCTATATGTCAAGCTAAGGCTTCTTTTTTACTACATTCTATCCACTCGGCTCTGTCTGCTTTTTCTCCTCATCTTGACTCAAAGTAATTGATAGACTAGAATATATATGCAAATGCTTTTTATTGTCTTTACTAGTGTTATTACTTCCAACAGGCTGACTGCAGTAATGTAAGCTTGTTTGCCAAGGTGCCCACTTTTTAACCTCTAAGTCGGTGCCTATCTCAAACATCTATATAATCCCTTCAAATACTTGGCATGGAAGCTGTTCATGAGCAGATGAGAGAACTTCTCCCAGCTGCCATGGGGTCCATAAATTCAAGTGAGCTCATTATTTTCTTTTCGGATGCATAATGTCACTCTAGAAAATTATCATTTAATCAGCAGTAACGACTCTCATATTTCTGCTGCACTGCTTGTTAATCTCCCTACCTAGTATAAAGAGATTCTTTAGCAATGCAAATAAAATTTTAGCTTAGAAACAGAGCTATAGAGCGGATGGAGTCTTACTCCATTCTTCTACTGTCATATAGCTTTGGTTATTCCCAGAAACAAAACAATAATTGTACTCCATCTACTATACAAAGATTTTCCATGGAAGATGGTCAAAAACAGGAAGGAATTCACCTGAATTTAATAATCTTAAAAAATACCCAAATGCTTGCAACCCATAGTCTATTTCAAGTGTTACACATTTATCAGAAGGCTGTGACTTCACACCCTGCCAACCCTTACCTCTCTACCCTCTTGTATGCCACTGTCCCTCTTGTTCACCATGTTCTAGTCACTTCAGCCTTCACTAACCCCTTGAACATCAAGACCATTTCAACCTCAATGCTTTTATACATGTTGTTGCTTCTATCTGTGACCATGTTCCCCTGTGTTCTTCTCCTGATAACTTCTATTTTGAGAACTTGTTTCACTGCCACTTTCTGGAGGAAGTCTTCCCTGAATACCCCAGGACACAATAGGTTCTATAATAGGTCCCAAATATGCATGGTAGTTTTCTTCAGAGCACTGGTCATAGTGACATTAAATATTTATGTTCAAAATCAATAATGCATTAGCTCTGTTCCTAATATTTGGAAGGGCAAAAATAGGCGGCCATTCCTTTCAGACTATCAATCACATATGCAGAGACGGGGTCTCTGAAGAAAACAAACAAAGAAGGGGTCCATCTTCTGTATCCAGAAGATGCTGCAAAACATTTCTGTCTTTTTTTTCCCCTTTGAGGGGCTTATTTCTTACACTCAATCTTCCTGTCTGGGACCTTCACTCTTCCTTTCCATCCTGAGGTGCTTTGGTTCTATACCCCCAGTACCACCATCCCCAGGGCTCCCTTTCTTCCTCTTAACCTCTGGCTTAGACTGTTGACCAGTTGATTAGGTCAGATTTGTTCAGTATTTGGGGTAGGTGGTAGAAGGTGGGCGGACTGGAGGATTGGGAGGGCTTCAGACCAGAAGAGAGGGATACAGAAAAGCATTTGTTTCCTTTTGATCCAGGAAGGAACACCTGAAAGACAAAGGAAGCTCTTTCTTGGTAATATTGGCCAGTTCTTACAGTATAAATCAAGAAAAAAATAATTCAGGAGTATTTTTGCTAATGTTTTTTCAGTCCATTCCCCATCAGAATGATTTTTCTAAAATACAATTATGGGCCCAAACTTTAAAATGCTTCAGGGATTCCCCTTTGCCCTTTAGGATAATGTAGGAGAATGCCTACATTTTTCAGCATGGGAAATAATTTCTTCTGGGATCTGATGAGCTGATTTTGATCTACCTCTCTAGCATTAGCTATTGCTCTTCTCTGTTTGCTCCAGGTGCTTTGTGTCCAGGCAACACTTGCATTCTCAGAACTCTCCAGAAGGTGCTGGTTCCGTCAGTCCTTATCTGTCCTCCCCACTCTTCTCCACCTGACTGACTCTTATTTCATACTTCAGAACCCTCTTGAGATGCTTTCTTTTTGTGAGGTCTTCACAGATACTTTTCCCACAAAGAGTAAAGGAGTATTTTATAGAAAATTAACATATATATATATATATAGTTATAAAAATTTAACATTTCCTTAGAAAAATTATATATTACCTACCTACCTATCTAAAAAATTATGTTGCACTTGCGGAGTTTCAGTTACTAGTTTAAACATGCTTTATGTATATATAAAATATAAGATATAACATGTATAAAACATAATTCTCTCAGGTCAAAAACCCTGTTGACAGATGGGAAACTAAGGTCCCAAACTTAAGTAACATATCCAAGTTTCCACAATTTCATAGGAGTAGAATGGGAATTTAAACTGAAGTGAACTGTTTCTAGAGTTTATGCTATTTACCACTACCCAATTTATCTCTGCAATGCTCTGTCTTGAACAAACAACTATTAGTTATTTGTGTATATGTCATGCCATGTATAGTAGTTTATTTTTGTGTGTGTGTCCAATATAAGACTGAGCGCCCCAAGACTAAAAACAATCATGCTTAATTTTTGTAGGATTGGTACAGTCCTTACCATATAGTAGTACTTGCTGAATGTGTCTTCTGTGCAGGTTGTACAAATTTTGGAGGCTTGCTTCCTTGCTTGATCAAGTATTTTACCTTTCATCTTATCTTCCAGTTAAGGATTGAAATGTTAATATTCTCAGTATAATCATGTTTCATTATTGCCATTTATGTTTCTGTGCCCAGAGGTGAAGATTGTGTCTTCTCAATAAGTCAAAGTAATAAATGAGCACAGGACAGTTGCAAGGTAGGTCATTTGATGCTTTTGGAAATAGGAAATGCCCCCATCATAGACTCCTACATTTCAGGATTTCCACACCAAGTGGGTGGGGGATCCACAGGGGAAAGAGCACCCAGAGAAATTTAAAGTCATCAGGGAAGTAATCTAAAGGGAATTTACTGGATGTGGAATAAATCCTGCTACTTAAATATTAAGAGTCTCTCAAATTAACTAATAAAAATACTTCATACATTCTCAAAATTGGTCAAACTTGGCCTAGCGAAATACTTAGGAAGTAGTGTCATTGTCTTGGGGATGGATTGGATGTTGAGCAATAGAGAAATGGCCACATTTCTGGCTTTGGCTTGTTGGAAGGAGGTACTAATATTCAAGAAGGGACACACAGGGGGAAGATCAAATCATATGCATTTCCCCAAATCAGGAGGGAGGGCAACACAATAGAAGAAAAAAGTAATGGTTCTCCTGCTTTTAATACACACCTCTTCATTTGGGAAGGACAGAAATCCAGCTGGGACTAATTTAAACATAAAAAAAGAGTTGTGTTGGCTTTGCGAACCAAACCTTAATTAGGGTAAGTATAGATTTAACCTTAGGGACAATTGAAAGTGGGAACTCACAGCCATGGTTTTAGATATAATTTACATGTAGTGACATGCAAAGATATTAATTGTACAATTCTATGTACCACACATGCCTATTAAACAGAACATTTTAAAATTGAAAATGCAAATTCTTTAATCATTATAAGGCAATTCAGATTTTCTATTTCTTGTTTAGTCAGTGTTAGTGACCGAATTGTGTCTCCCCAGAATTCATATGTTGAGGTTCTTACCTCCAATGTGACTGTATTTGGGGAAAGGGTCTTTAAAGAGGTAATTAAGGTTAAATGAGGTCATAAGGGTGATTCCTTAATCCAGTAGGACTGGTGTCCTATAAGAGAGGAAGAGATATTAAGGATGCACATGCACGGAGAAAAGACTATGTATGGATATAGCAAGAAGGTCACCATCTACAAACTGAGGAGACATGTCTCATAACAAACCAAGGTATCCTAACACCTTGATCTTGGATTTCAGCCTCCATATAGTGAGGAAATAAATTTCTGTTGATTAAGCCATCTAGTCTGTGGTATTTTGTTATGGCAGCTGTAGCAAACTAATGTAGTCAGTTTTCGTAAGTTTTGTTTTTTAAGGAATTTATTCGTTTCATCTAAGTTATGAAACATTTTACCATAAAATTTTTGTAGTATCCTATTGTTACTTTTTAACACTTTGTTTTATATTGTTGCCCCCTCTTTAATTTCTGATATTGATAATTAATATTTCTCTCTTGCTCTGTTCTAATAAGAATTTAGCAATTTTATTACTCTTTATGAAGAACAAATCTTTGACTTTTTTATATTCTCTAATTTGTTTTCTGGTTCATTGATTTCTGTTTTTATTTTACTACTTCCTTTTTTCCACTTTGGTTTTAATTATTAATCTTTTTTGAGATTTTTTTTTTTTACAATAGTTAGGAAATTTTTTTAAAATTTTAATTCCAATATAGTTAACATGCAGGGTTAACTTTCAGGTGTACAGTATAGTGATTCAACAATTCCATATATCACCTTGTATTAGTAACAAGTGCACTCCTTAATCCTCCGTTACCTATTTAACCCATTCTTATTTGAGATTCTTACTAGGAGGACAGATAGATCACTAATTTTACAAATTTCATCTTTTTTAATACATTAATTTCAAGCTATACATTTTTCTGTAGGAGCTACTGTACCTGTAACATACAAATTTTGATATGTTGTGTTTTTGTTTCATTCAGCTGAATATATTTTCTGGTTTACCTGTGATTTCTTCTTTGATACATGGTAATTTACAATTGATTGTTTCATTTCCAAATGTTTGGAGATTTTTACAATACCTTTTTGTTATTGATTTCTAAGTTCTAATTCTATTTCTAGTCTGCATAATTTCAATTCTTTGAAATTTACGTAGATTTTTTTAATGCCAAAAAAGGATCTATCTTCAGGCATGTTCCTGTATAACTGTATTCTGCTGTCATTAAATTTAGTGCTTTTTAAATGTCAGTTATATCAGTTGTTGATAGTGTTGTTCAAGTGTTCTGATATATCTACTTTTTTTTCCCTCTCTTATATATTCCTGTGAGAGGTGAGTTAAAGTCTCCAACTTTGTGGGATTTGTCTCTCTCTCTCTCTCTTTGGTTTTCTCTATTTCTACCTTATACATTTGGGAGCTTTTTACTAATTGTATATGCATTTAAGATTGTTTTGTCTTCTAACTGACTCCTTTACCATTATGAAATGTCTTTCTTTGTCTCTGATAATACTCCTCATTTTGAAGTACACTTCTAATAAAATAGTTATACCACTTTTCTTATTGTTAATGTCTGTATGGTATAGCAGTTACCTTTTTTATTTCCAAATGTTTTGCATTTTTATTCATTCTTGAAGTATAGTTTGGTATCTTATGTTTTTATCCTGTCTGACAGTCTCTACCTTTTAATTTGATTCTTTACTCCATTTAGAACATTATTGATTTATTTATGTATCTATGTATGTTATCTCACTCTGTGAGTTCTCTAAGTTTCATTGACTTTTTATTCCTCTGTTTCTTCCTTTATCCCCCATTTTTTTTGTGTTGATGAAGTATTTTTAGTATACATTGTATGTCCTCTATTGACTTTTAAAATTACACTTCCTTCCATTAATTATTTTAGTAGTAATTCTGAAGATTATAACATGCATCTTTAATTTATCAACATCTACTTTCACAAAATAGTCTTCTTGCCAGTATAAGAACGTTAAAAATGTATGCTCCATTTACTGTCCTGGTGCCTTTCATATCTTTTTGTCATATATTTTACTTTTCCATTTTCTTTAAACCACGCATTATACTATTACATTATTTTTAATTTAAAAAATCAATAGTTTTTTAGACATGTTTAAAAATCATATATTAAGAATAATTTTTTAAGCATTCTTTATATTTACTGACCTATTTACCCTTTCAGTGTTTTCTATTCCTTCCTGCACCATCAAATTTCTATCTGCTATTATTTTTTTTCAGCCTAAGAAACTTAAAAAAAAATTTGTTGTGCAAATTCATTAAAGATGATTTAGTTATTGTCTCTGAAAAAAAATTTATTTGACCTTTATTTTTGGATGGTATTTTCACTGGATATAGAATACTAGTTTGTTTTTCTTTCAGTGCTTTTCCATTGTCTTTTAGCCTCTAATATTCTTCTGTTTAAAAATCTGCTGACGTTTTTCTTGGTTGTCACCATACACATAATGTATCTTCCCTCCCTCACCACCACTCTTGGCTGCTTCTAAGACTTAAAAAAAAAAAAAAAAAAAAAAAAAAAAACTTTGTATTGCAGTAGTTTGATGCCTAGGTGTGATTTTTGTTCTTAGGTATGCTTTGCTTCCTATTTGTTCTGCTTGGAGCTTGCTGAGAGTCATGAATGTATTAATTGACATGTGTGGTAGGCAGAATAAGATCCCCCAAAGATATTGGTGCCCTAATCTGTGGAATTTGTATATATGTAAGATTACCTGGCAAAAGGGAACTAAGTTTGCAGATAGAATTAAGGTTGTTAATCTGCTGACTTTACAATAGGGAGCTGAAGGGAGAGGCTGGTGGTCAAGACAAACTTTGGCCATTAAACAAGGTGTAATATCCATGAGCAAAACTAGGGTCTGGAGATGTAGGAAAAGCAGATTACATTACGTAACATAGGCAGAGACCCAGACCCTTGGGAGTTCCTTACCCAGGGGCTACAGCTTTAGAAAGGCAGAGTCCAGTGGAATACTTCAACTACAGGTCGGGGACTTCTCTCACTTGAGAAGTTTCCTTGGCCAGTACACTATGATGCTATTATGTGTTTCATACGTGAGAAGTAATTGACTTGCTGGTTTAAGGTGACAATTAGGAAGATAAATCCCTATGCCTAGCAACACTGTTATCCAAATGATCCCAGCCTGGAATATGCCTTCCACTGCTCTCTGATGCTGTGCTAATGGAGACTTGTCTATACAGTCAAGATCAGAAGCTGTTGGGTGAATTAAGAAAATCTCCTTGATTCTTCCCTTGTAATCCCCTCTTCACCTACATGTACATCTCACTGGGAGAAGAAATACCTAACAGGTATAGATTACTGAGCCATCCACTCTTTATCTTCTATCACAATTATCTCATTTCAGAAACAAGTATGTTTTTAAGTAACATTTTTTTAGTACAAAGGAACTATTTATTTATTGTGGAAACTGTAAGAAGCTGGATGGAAGATGAAAGTAATTTACTAAGTGCTTATTTCAGATATAGTGGTGAACAAATATTGTAGTATTCTATAATCCTACCTCCCATAAGTAATCTCGGGTAGCTTTTTTGTTTTATTTTGATTTGGCTTTATTGGGATCTTGCTCCACATACTGTTTATATCCCAGTTTCAAATTTAACAATGTTGGAGAAAAAATATGCCCCTATCATTACCTATTTACTGTATGGCTGCATAGTATTTGTATTACATTTCAGAAATCTAAACCACTCTATTCTACTTATTAACTACTGCCTTTGGACACTTTTTATCTACACCATCTCTCTAAGTCTCTCTGACCCCTCAGACCAAACCTACACCCCCAGAGTCTATAACTTCAAGTCCTTTTTTATCTTCGTTTTCAACTTCTAATTCTCTTATCAGTGATTTGATTGCAAGTAGGTCAGTTGAGCAGCTTCTTTATAAGGCAAACTCTGATTCGTTCTGAAGCCAATGACTTGGTTCAGACATTTGCATTTTGAATAAAGTCAGACATCCTTAATCCTCACAACCATTGACACAGAATAAGCTCCCTACACATATGTTTAAGGTATTTTAGGCTAAAAAATATTCTTCAAGGAAGATATATTTGAGCAAAAAAATTGCACATTGTAAACCTGATTCTTGCCCCCCATAATTCATGTTGATGAGGTTTGTGCATATTTGAGAATATATTTCAGTTTTGATTACTGTAATCCACCATAGTGGTGGTTTCTCTGGAAAGAACACAAAATCGGATACAGTATTACTTTTCCAAACTGCATTTTATAAAGGCAACACAATGGAAAAATTCTAGATATATAAAGAAAATTCAGGTTCTGTATTTCCAATTAAATATTTATAGCAAGGTTGTATGCACAATGTAATTGGTCATGCATTGAAGACAGAGAGAGAGAGACAGTATAAAAATATGGAAATGTGTTGAGAAAGAATGGAATTCCCATGCTTCAATCACTTCGCTATTCATTTTGAGGTCAATGTCTGAGGATTTTAAATTATACTTATTATCTGGAAAGAATCATAAGATTCCTTTAGGCGTTCCAAAACAGAGAACTGAACTTAATAGTGGGAAACATACCCAAGACCCTGTCTTCTCGGCTGGCTGAAATATAGTATTTTTCCTTTAAAATAATGTTGAAGGAAGGTGAACCTTTAAACCTACAGATGTGCAGCTTAAAACTATAATTTATTTTTTCCTGGCAACAGTTGCAATGTTCCTAGATTTATGTGGAGAAGAAAAAATACAATTCCTCTATCTGAAGTGGACAAAGCTCTAGAAAGGAAATAAAATGAGGATTTTGATCTTCACTGTTAGGAAATAGACTTTGGGGATGTAATATTCCATTGTCCAATCCTGTGAGACTTTTGGAAGGTAATAATAGAAGAGCATTTATATATTCAAAGTACTCAAAATTAAGTATAAGGCTCAGACAACCCCAAATACTACTGAATTAAAAGAATGTTATCAGATAATAGTAATGGAAGGCTGAAAAGGTTTAGAATTTGAAGAAGCATGAGAGAGAGGACAGCAAAGTGCTTATTGACTAGCAGGAACTTGTGAGTTGGGAAGGGGGCATGCTAGTTTTAAACAGCTTCATCACTTTTGGGCTTGATGCAAAAGCCAAAACAGGAAAATTCTAAATTTCTATATTCTTGAGCAAATTGCTAATTTATGGTTTTGTAACTTATTTAAAAATGAAGCTTATATTTCATATGAAATGTGGTGATGCTTCTTAATATGCAGGAAAGATGCTGACAGCAATAGGGGGGAAAAAAAACAAATGGCTCCTGAATCTGAAAAAAACATCAGCATAATATTTATTGAGCTTATATAACTGAAACACACGATGACCTAAAATGATGGGTTGGCACTGGAAATTTTCACTGTGGTCCCTGAGACATCTCCTTCTTAACTTTAGTTGTTGGCATCTGATGATTGCTCCGGTGGCTATGGCTCCCTGGAGTTTAAGATGAGGAGAGAATGCCAGGGAGCAGATTAACCTCTGATTTCACCAAGAACAGCCAAAGATAGACTTAGAGCCATGATATTCCTGACTCTCAGATTCTTTTTTCCTATTAATGTAGTTGGCTTCTCATTCTATTCAAATATATTATGCATTTTTATAATTACAGTTTTAAGTTAACTTTTTAAATAAGAGACAACATGCTTGTTGTACAGAACTTGAAAAATATGTCTAAGCAAAGAGAAGAGAATTATCGTTGTCTCTTCATTTTACCAAGGGCCTGCCTCTGTCCCTCCTTTTTCCCACACACATACAAGCGTTGGGAGGGGAATAAAAATACAGGAATTTTAGGAGTGCACAGTCGGTTAAGCTTCAGACTCTTGGTTTTGGCTCAGGGCATGATCTCAGGGCCCTAATCTCATGGTTGTGAGATTGAGTCCTGCGTCACGATCTTCACTCAGCGAGGAGTCTGCTTGGGATTCTCTCTCCCTTTCCCTTTGCCTGTCCCACTCATATGCGTGCTCTCTCTCTCTCTCTTTCTCAAATAAATGAAACTTAAAAAAAAAAAAGAAAATGCAGGTATTTTACCCTTTCATTTACTATTATATCCTGAATAACTATTATATCCCATATTATGAAGACTTCTTTGTAATATCATTGTTAATGGCTATCTCATATTTTATTATAATTTATCAAACTACTTCTCTGCTGTTGGATACAGTTAAGTACTTCACAAGACACATAAGCCATAATTTTTTTTTCATGAATTCCTGTGACTCCAGCTACCTTTCAAATGTTGATGTTCCTCAGAAGTCTATCTTTCGCTTCTCTTCTTTGTTCTTATCTTTCTCCTTCATCAGTTTTATCCATTTCCATTTTTTCCCAAGCCCCTTCTGTATGCTTCTATATGTTCAGTCCTCTCTCCTGAGTCTGAAGCCCTATATTCCTCTATCTCTTCACTGTCTTTGCCTAGGCTTCCATGAGTAACACAAACTCAAAAAAGTTCTCAGACTTGATTCTCCTGTACTGTGCTGAATATAACACTTGTTATTACTGGTTATCCTAATCAGGACCATAGAAATCTCAAATTCCTCTCTCTCATTGAGTTTGTACTTGGAATAGAACAATCTGCCTTGAGGCAGGTGCCTAGTCTTGGGTTACATGGTACACGGTATGGATGGCCCTACCAGCAATGTACAGGGCAATTCTTCTCAAGAATAACTGAGGACGTTATAGATTCTGATTGGCATGTCTGATACCATCCTTGAAAATATTTTTTTGATCAGACTGAAAAGAACTATGGTTATGATGGATATGCTACTTAAATATTATATGTGTCCTAATTTACATAGCACAAGTGTCACCGTAGAGATGTAGTTCACAAGTACTTTTGGAATGTGATATGTGGAAGATTCATATTCTCTATTCTTGGGAAGTGTAGTTGCCAGTGAAGACAAGTTTGGTTTATGTGAGAGAGTAGTGTAAAAATAGTTGGGAAGGCCTGAGTGTTCTACTGAAGAGTTTGGCCTTTTTTTTTTTTTTTTTTTTTTAGATAATAGAGAGCCACAAGCAGGTTTTCATGATTGGAAGTGCCAGGATAAAAAGATTCTGAAAGACGAATCTGGAGTAGAACGTGGGATGGTGGAGACACAGGAGATGTATCCGAATCCTCTTGTGCTCCACATCGGACCTCCTTGGCCTTTCCTCCAATTCCAGCCCCTGCTTCAGGCACCAGCTTTATGCACGTGCAAGTGACACAGCCTTGTCTGAGGCACATGCCCCATAACTCTTGCTTTGCCGAGGGGTTTCTCTGCTGCAGGCACGCAGGCCTGCCTGGCGGTCAATTCTAGGCACTCATGCATGTGCAGCCCAGAATTTGGGGAAGTTAGACCTCCATGGAGCAACTTTTGACTAATGTGGGACTGAAGCCCATAGACAAATGCTTTATCTTTTCTTCCCTCGGGCAGATGGTGCTTAGAGGTATTTTATAAGATTTCTCAGCTGCCTCTATGGGACTGAGTGCCCAGTTGTCTCTGGAATGACAGCACATTTTATAATGTAGCCCCGTATTGGCTCTCTTGCCCTCTGTCTCTCATGCCTGCTACTAAACAAACTACCCGTGCCTGGCATGTTATTGCAGGCTGGCCTCTGGCAGAGCCCATGCTAAGGAAGTGGGGAGCGTAATTGCCTTTCTCCAGAGAGGTCTTCTCAGTCTAAATCAGAATACCTTTAAACACATCACACTGTCACCTAAGAGTAATTACAGCCTTTTAAAGTTATTTTTCTTAATTGTGTGACTACATATGCATGATTCTCTTCCCCCACTTGACTGTAAGATCCATGAAGCAAAAAAAGCATTACACATTTATACATTTATACATTATTATATCCTCAGAACCTGATAAAAATATTAAAGTAAAAAAAGCAATGAATATGATTTTAACATTTTCCTTCAAACTCCGAAGTTCTTCAGGCTGTGAGAAGCAAGACTCTGTTTTACCTTAGTTTGGTGTGAAGTTTAGTAAGAAAGATCTAATTTTATTTTTCTCAATATCCTGTGATTTTCTTGTTATGGAATAATAGAGAAATATATTTGATAATTAGGATAACACAGAATTTCATGAATCTTCTCACTTGCCATATTTATGATTTTTAAATTTCTCCATCCCAGTTTTGTGTATTCTAAGTAAAATATCCCCTCCCCAATTCAAGATCACGCATGATCTACCCTGTGTCAGGGTGTCCCAAATTAAGCCAAGGGTTCTGTGACCTCCCTCCCTGTCCTCTTTCCAGAGGCTTCTTTGAAGATTAGTTGAGGCCAACTCAACTAATAAAATATATAATTAAAAAAGTGGAAATGTGTTAAGTATCACTGTTCTTTTTACACTGACATACACAGCCCATTACAGGAGGAATCATTAGCCACATTTTACAGCTGAACAGAATGAGGCTCAGAGAGATTAAGCAAACTGCCCAAGTTCACACAGCTAATAAGCAGTCTCCTTCCAGAGTCTGTGCTATTAACGGTTACATTTAAGAGCTGCTTGGATCTGCTAAGTTTCCGTTTCTTGTGAGTGAACAGTGGCTTTTTTTCCCCCTGCCCTGAGCAGTCATCCCTAATCCTTCAGGGCAGCTGAGAAGTATCTTAATCAGGGCCTCTGACCTTGTCATTCATTCTTTTTCTTACTGTTCAGTTCACTGCAGGCACCCTGAGGAATGGAAATGGAACTGCTTCAGACTTCAGAGGAGCAGACCTAGCCGGAGACAGTACCCAAAGACCTCATGGTAAGTAATGCTTTTTTCTTATTAATGTTCTTTCTTTCTCTATCTCTTCTCCCCTCCCTCTCTCCCTCTCTCCTCCCTACACTCTCTGTCTGCATCTGCCTGCCTGACTGGTTCCTTTACTTTGGGTGGAAGGAAAAGAGAAGGACATCTTCATTTAACTTTATTTTTGCTGAAATGCAAGTTTATTTAAAATTGACCTCTGAGGATTTATAGGCGTTTTTACCATTGGGCATTGCAATTATTTAAACTGTAGCTTCTCAGCATCGAATCTAAATCTCCAGAAATAAATCATGGTGGAAAGCTCATTATTTCTTAATTACAGGACATATTAGTATCTAGCTTTAAGAATTCCCAGTGGATTAAAGGAACATTTTGGTTTTATTTTTATTTTTTTAAAGATTTTATTTATTTATTTGAGAGAGAGAGACTGAGAGAGAGAGCACATGAGAGGGGGGAGGGTTGGGAGGGTCAGAGGGAGAAGCAGACTCCCTGCCGAGCAGGGAGCCCGATGCGGGACTCGATCCAGGGACTCCAGGATCATGACCTGAGCCGAAGGCAGTCGCTTAACCAACTGAGCCACCCAGGCACCTAACATTTTGGTTTTAGAGGAAAGTTTCCACTTAACCTTTCTGCTAGAGTGACATCAGTGAAGTATCATTATCATTAGTTTAAAAATAAAAATGGAACAAACAGAAAAACACCCAGGAATGAAAAGACATGCTTTGAACACTTTGGAGATGAGCCAGAGGAGAAATGGCAATTGCTTTTTTGTTAACGATTTTCTTTTTTCTTCTTTGGAGTAAGTCCTAAAGAAGACGCATAAGATATGGTGTTGATTTTTTTTTCAGGTAGAACTGTGGGTAAGCAAATTTGTTTTGCAACCAAAGGAAAATTAGGGTAAAGTTCATTCCGATCTGAATCGGACTCCAATAAATAACAATTACCTCAAAAACTTATGATTAAGATATTGAATTTCCCGTATTTGAATAACATATTCAGCATACTATCTAAATCCATTCAAGACCTTCTCAGCTACACAAAGCTTAATATACTCAAGAATAGGGAATAATTTATTTTTTGAAAGATTTATTTATTTGAAAGAGAGAGAGAGCAAGGGAGAGTGTGAGTAGGGAGAGGGGCACAGGGAGAGGGAAAGAGAGGATCTCAAGCAGACGCCCTGCTGAGCATAAAGCCTGATGTGGGGCTCGATTCCGGGACCCATGAGATCATGACCTGAGCCAAAATCATGAATAGGATGCTCAACTGACTGAGCCAGCCAGGCGCCCCCAAAATAAGGCATAATTTAAATAGAGACTTCCTTTAGCAAGCACCGAAGTCCCTGTGTGAGAGAGCTGTAGGACTGTATCAAGTCCTTCACCATTACTCACATCTTGGGGAACATATTCTCATAGCACCCTTTCCTCCTGTTCATTCCCCAAAGCTGTGCTACTCTATCTTCTTGCCTCTTCAGTTCAGGTCACCACATCGACCTTTCATTCACTTTGCAGAGTTTGATGGAGCTCCTGCCACCTGCCAGACACAATGCTAATGTTGGGAATGGAGTAGTGGACGAGACACAAGAGGTCCCTGCTCTCACAAAGCTGTCAGTTTAGAGGGGAGAAGAGAATTGAATGAGCAAATTGGATGTAAAATATAACAAAAAGGTTGGGAATGAAAGGAAGGAAATAAAGCAGGGGGACCAGCAAACAGGACCTACAGGACTCCAGAAAATGCATGATCTCCTTTTTGAAGCTGTAGGAAAATGAAGCATTTATAAAATAATAACAGTGCTAATAATAATAATAATAGTAACAACTGGCATTTGTGTAGTATTTACTGTCTGCAAGCCATTAATCTAACTATATAAATAACAAATGCATATTTCTAAGTGGAAAGGCTACATGCCATATGACTCCCACTGTATGACACTCTGAAAAGGCAAAACTGTAGAGACCAAAGAATGATCATTGGCCGCCATGAGTTTGGGGCGGAGGGCAGGGATGAAGAGGTGAAGCACGGAAGATTTTTAGGGCAGTGAAACTGTATTGGGCAACTTTAATGGTGGATGGATGTTACACATTTGTCTAAACTCATACAACACAGAGTTAGCCCTAATATAAACTATGGACTTCACTTAATATATCCACAGTGGTTCATCTGTTGTAACAGATATACCACACTATGACAAGATGTGAGTAAGGGACGTTGGCAGGGGATTGAGGTGCTATATCGGACTGTACTTTCTGCTCAGTGTTTTATAAACTTAAAGTTGTTGGAAAAAATAAAGTCTACTACTACTACTACTACTAAGAAGGAACTCTTTGAGGAGGGCACTAAATTAGCATAGCTTTTTAGGTGAGGAAACAAAGACACAGACTTGCCCACTTTCCCACAATGAGTAAGAGGCTGAGCTAGGACTTGAATCCAAGTGCATCTGATAGGTTCCTGTTCTTATGCCTACTGAGATAAAAAATGTCTCATTGTTCCTTCATACTAATTTCTAACCTCTCTACTCTTCTCTCTTCCCTTAGCTATCAATGGCCTCATTATTCCTATGGACATTTGGAATTAGAACCCCAGAAATACATGTCTTCTTTTTCTCTCTCTTATAACCCTTCATCTACAGTCATGCATCACATCCACGGATCCTCCTCCTACTGCGTTTCTTGGCCCCACCTTGTCCTTCCACCTTTTCTAGATGGCAGTCCCTGCCTTGGTCCACATAGATTCTCCATTTCTTCTCCATTTCTCTTGCTTCTTAAGGACTTCACCTGCCTTTGGGCTCATGATTTCTCTTTTATCTCCTTTCATTTCCCCCATACTAACTCCAGATTCTTCATTCTAACAATTATTCAGCACCATGCCAGGCTCTTAATATTCAGTAAATAATAAATATTTTATGAGGATGATGATGATGATAGGATTGAGGGAGATAATATAACTGTTAACATTTTTCTTCAAGTTTATCTCCCAAGATATCAAAGCAAAATTTGGGTGTCAGACTGAACAACTATGATGGGCTTGACCATTTGAGTACTTGTGCTCTCCTTTATCCTGATTTGGGAAAGAAAGCTTGACCTAGCATTTGCGTTTGTTTTTCATTCTCTTAGTCTTGCTCACACCTCCTTAAGTGGGTGGGTTTATTAAAGTCTCTTCATTTGAGTCTTCTGGGGTGAAGTCTGTTTCCTGCTGGCATGCTTACTAATAAAGAGGGTATTCAATGCTTATTTCCCAAGCCAATTGAGAGAAGTGAAAGCATTTCTATCTTTAGTTGTTCTGTTTTGTATTTGTTCAATTTAGCATAAAAATCATACAACAGTAACAAAACAAGTTGATATGCCTTTCAGTTCTTACTCTGAATTCCTACTTTGTGTTTTGTTTGGAATTTCCTTATTACATTGTCAAGAAAGTATAATTTTCCTTTAAATGCATGATCATTTACAAGTTTTTCTTATATCTGTGTGATTTCATAAAAAGGTCTCTTAGCTGCTCTTCTTTTTCTAGAGAATTATATCTAAATGGAATAATGAAAATAAATGGTAAACAAGATTTTAACATATGAACCTATGTTATACAGCTGTTGCTCAGGAAGACATGCAGAGGTTAAATCATGCCATTTAAAGGTAAATAGCACTTGCTAAATCACTTTTCGCCTAAAAATGAGTTTTATTTACTTTTTCCTGTAAATAGTAAGGTATTAGAGTGGGACTTGGTAAACTTTCAGTATTTCAGATATTTTCACTGAAATTACTGGATTAGGGTTTCACCCATTGCTCATTAAGTGATTCATTTGTTCTTTTCTGTGATATAAAGTGGGCTTAATTCAAATGCATCCTATTGTTCACATTCTTCTCTCCCAGGCATATCTGTAACTGTTACATTGATTAACTTGATCATAGCTCTTTGACCCTTTTCAGAATATTCATACATAAACATTGAAGCTACACAACACTTAGAGATTGCTTGCATTGTCTTGTAACATTATCCAGGTAACTTTGGACAAGCCCTTTAACCTTTCTAGATTTAAGAGTCTTTGTGGGGGCCTAATAATAGCTTCCTATATGCAAAACACATTGCATAGCAGGATGCAAATGTGAGGGGATAGCCATTTAATTCTGTATTTAGAAAGATACATTTGACAGTGTTATTTAATATCTTATAGTCCCTTGAGAGTAAAATACTCTGGAAAATATTTCAGCTAGTCTCAACTGGAAGCTCTAACCTAGAAAATAAATCATGTGTTTAATATTTCAATAAATTTTTGCCTCAGCACTCATAAAATGACATATATATGTTTATATGTATAGTCTACATTATCCTTGGTATCCTTTTTCCTTTCCCTTCCTGTGGTAACAAATAACATTTTTGCAAAATGAACAGTATCCCAAATTGAGCATTTTTCTTTCATGTTTGTTTTCCTCAAGAGGAAAACTTTGAAATATCTTCCTATTTGGTATGACTTTGCTTTAGACATTTTAGAACCATTACAGGGAACTTTCTCTCGTTGATGTTGCATTTTTTAAAATGCAATAGCCTTTCTTTTGAATATTTCTCTTTTTTCCTAAAGAATGTTTCCTCCTGGATTTTCTCAGCTACTTCTGTGGTATTTATGGTCCACATGTTACAGTAAATACAAGAAAACAGTATTCACCAGTGAAGCTAAGTGAGGATATGAAGTATCTGTGTTTTTAAGTTGAGTAAACCCATTTGGCTATATTGAGATTAATCTCTGTAGCCTGGAGTCAAAATGGGGAATCTAAGAAAGAGATGAGGTAAATTACATTCTAGATGGATAAATGACCCTTGAATTCATGTATTATCAAGTTGTGGACTCTCTGCAGCAAATTTTTTATTCTGAACTCCTTTCATCTATCCTTCATATTTTGAAATCAAAATTCTCTCTTCTTTAAAACAGATATTGCCTGATAAGATAATAATAATAGGCAACTCCGTTAGTCCAAAAAGGCTAATTGTTGTAACAGGAGCAACAAACCACTTGAAATGTAACACAATATACATTTATTTCAGTGATGTGATGTACTGACAGTTCATTGTGGTTGGTGGAGGTGGGGCTTTAGTTCTCTAGATTCATTCATAGATCCAGGCTCCTTCCATCCTCTTGTTCTAACTGCTCTGGATCCTTGGAGTTTTCTCTGTTCAGCTCGCTGATCGGGAAATGGATGAAAATCATGTCTTAAAGGTATATGTGGGTCAAGCCAGTAAGTGACCTTATCAGTTCATTTCACATACAAGTCTCATGGGTATACCTAATTGCAAGGGAGGCTAAAAAATTAATTTAGTAGTGTCGTCAGAAAGAAGGAAAGAATGTGTAGCATTTATTGAATTCTTACAAGTGCCAGGTAATATTCTGAATTCATTGCACGGACCAATTCATGTAATCCTCAGAAACAACCCTAAGAGATAGATATTTTGATTATCCTGTTTTCCAGATGAGAAAACTGAAGCATAATGAAGTTATTTTACTTGACTGAGGCATAGAATTAGTGAAGGGCTAAATCAGGATATGGGATCAAGTAATCTGACTTGAGAACTCACTTTTTTTTTTTTTAAGATTTTATTTATTTGTCAGAGAGAGAGAGAGAGGGGGCACAAAAGGGGGAGCGCGAGGGAGAGGGAGAAGCAGGCTCCCCGCTGAGCAAGGAGCCCAATGTGGGACTCAATTCCAGGATCCTGGGATCATGACCTGAGCCAAAGGCAGAGGCTTAATGGACTAAACCACCCAGGCATTCGGAGAAGTCACTTCTTAACTATTACACATTCTGCTTTTATATACCTGGACAGAGTTTATAGAATCATGTTCTTGTTCATTAAATGTAGAAAATAAATGAATATTAAAAAAATGTTTTCCTCATCATATAAGCTTATGTAATAATAATACCTAGGATTGGCACAGTGACTGTTCAAGATGAGTCCAGAGAGAAATTTAGACCTAAGCCATCAGGAGACTTTAAAATGGTCTTTCCTGGGGCACCTGGGTGGTTCAGTCCATTAAGCATTTGCCTTTGGCTCAGGTCCTGATCTCAGGGTCATGGGATCAAGCCCAAGTTAGGCTCCCTGTTCAGCAGGCAGTCTGCTTCTCCCTCTGCCTCTGCCCCTGCCCTCCGATGGTGCCCCCTCTATTTCTCTCTTATAAAGAAAGAAAGAAAATCTAAAAAAATAAAAAATAAAACAAAATGGTCTTTCCCTTTGGCCCAGAAATTCTCCTAGTTTCCTTGCATTCTGAAATGAATGCAAGAAATTGTAAGGATGAAGATCATTATCACAATGTTGTTTAAAATAGCAAATATTTGGAAACAACCTAGCTGTCTGATAATAAGTACAAATTAAATAAATTTTGAGTATACACAATTATTCTGTAGCCACTACAGATGAGAATATACATGAATACTTATGACATGAAATCTATTTATTTACTATTTATAAATAGTACATATACAAGTCACAAAATAACATGTACAGCAGGAAATGTATTTTTTTTTAAAAGATTTTATTTATTTGACAGAGAGACACAGCGAGAGAAGGAACACAAGCAGGGGGAGTGGGAGAGGGAGAAGCAGGCTTCCCGCTGCCCAACACTGGGCTCCATCCCAGGACCCTGGGACCATGACCTGAGCCGAAGGCAGTCGCTTAACGACTGAGCCACCCAGGTGCCCCAGGAAAGTGCGTATTTGTGCGTATTTTTAAAAATACATATTTGCATATGAAAACCTTCAAAAACATATAACAAAATGTTAATATTGTTTAACTTCAGGTGGTAGAATTTTTGATTTTTAAAATTTTTACTATTTTTTCTAACATTTCTATAAAAACATGTTTTACTTGTATGACAAAAAAAGAGAAAGCAATAAAGCAGAAAATTTAAATTAAAAAAGAAGATATACTTGTTTAACATGGAGGTTGATGGAGAGATGTACAAGGTTATAAATTCCACAAAACTTCAGGCCATTCCAAAGGATAGTCAATTATAATCATTTTCATGCATTCAGCTAGCACATGCTCACTCATCCCATTACATGTAAGATGCCTACTCTGTGTCTTCCACTTTTCCTGGACCCAGGTATGGTAATAAAAAGGACACAGGCTGTGCCCTTAAAGAACTAACTTAGCAGGGTAGGAAAGGGGCTGAAAATGCCCCTAGTTGAGAGAACAGAATTTATAGATAGGTTTTATTGAGGGTCACAGTTTTATGTGACATAATTTTGTACAAATTGTGTATAATACCCAACACATTTAGCTGTCATTATCAACTTTAAATCGATCATTGGCAGAGAAATTAGATTCTAGTTTTGCTAGGTTCTTAGATTCCTTTACCTTAAATGTCTGGGAAAATTCTAAAGAAGCTTCTAGATGGATACATTTGACAAATCAAAGGGCCAGTTGAGCAGAACCTTATTAAATTTCTTAAGGATTCATTGGTTAAAATCTTCTGAAATATCTCCATGGGCAACTTATTGGGAAGCCCTGAATTAAAAATAAAAATTCCAGTTGTCATGGTTCACATTTGAGTTACTGGAGAACGAGGCAACAATTTGATTTAATTCAGTTCAACACACATTTATTGTAATTGCATTATAATATTTATTATAATTGCATTATAGCATTTACCATCACTTCAGGAGGAAGCTCTGTAATTAGAGACCTCTACAGTCAGTCATTTTTGCTTCCCTCAAAGTGTAGGATACCCCTGAGCCTCTGCCGACCCAGAATACTACATTGTAATTGTCTGTTTATCCCATTAGATTATATCCTTGAGGCCAGAGACTGTGTGCTCCCAGCACCCAGTGTGGTTCCTGGAATACGGTAGGCACTCAATAATTACATTCTGGGAAAGTATACTCTTCATTCTCTTGCTCCTTTTTAACATTTAATTGCTCATTAATATTTCTTTCAAAGGATTAGCTAGACAAGTCCAATCCTTGGTTATAAACATTTAATAAGATAGCTGAAGACATTGTAGTGGGAATTAGAGGGTTATAAAACAATTTAAAAATTAGCACTTGTCCTCATAGAGCTCACACTCTCACTGAAATGATGCACAGAACCCTAGAAAAAATACTTAAGATGCTTAACTGCATGCTGCTGAAAAATGAGCGTTAGTGGGTAGATGTATAGTCATACCTTGGTTAATATAAACTAGTATCAGGAAATCAAACGTAACAAAGCAGATGAAAGTGGTTATTAGATAATTAAATGACTTTTTTATTATAGAAAAATGATTTTGCATAGGGCTTCCTTTACAATGGGAGTGTCCTGATTAATTTTAACTCTGAATTGTTTTATGCTTAAAAATGTGTAGTATAGCATTGATTTGGACTGTGGAGGTGGATGGCAGGGAAGACCTTTCACATAATGAGAATGTAAAGAATGGTCAGATATGGGTGCAGCTCTTTTGGGAATGTAATTTTGCAAATGATTTAAAAGAAGGCAAGAAAAAAAAAACATTTAATTTATTTAGTCATGTATTCATCCAACAAAATTTGTTTAGTACATATGTGGCATAGAGGAGAAAGACAAGTAGACAGGAACAGTCTAAGTAAATGCATTTAGTTCTACACAGACATATTTACTTCATTGAAACGGACACATTCTTTTGAGGAGTAACAAAATTTCCTGAAATCTGAGAGCATTGAATCAAATCAAGGGTTGAGAGTGTTAACTAGTGGAAGGAACATCAGTGCTGACATGGCAAGACTCGGTTTTGAATCCTAGCTCTGCTTCTTGGTTGAGCAAAATAACTCATGTCCAGAGCCCAGTTTTCTCATCTGTAAAATGGAAATAATAATAACCACTTATATGGCTAAGAGAGATAAAGCATTATATCTCCTCTAATAGCACCCTGGACCATAGAGATACAGGGTAAAAATGACTTACCTCCTTTCTTCCTCATTTAATTTGTAGTGTCGCCCTCTTCATAGCAAGCCAATGGAGAGGCTTGGGAAGCTGCATTTGTTGTATCGACCGGTAGATGGCGCTCTAACAATGTAAGAGTGGTTTGTTGGAGGGTGGCTTTTCGCGAGGAATATGGCGTACGCTCAGTGCTAATGCCTGATTACTACATGAAATATGCTTGCGGTCCTCAGTTTATATCCCAGCCTAACTCTGAATGAGCTAGTAGAATTGGCAGAAATAGGGTTTTGTGGAGCTACCCGTACTTGTTTTTGCTCCGTGAAGAATTATAGGTATTTTATGTCAGACCAGTTAGAGTCAGTAAAATGGATCACTTCTTTCAGAAGTATAGGAAGGAGTAATCAGAGAGGAAGAGCACATGCGCCAGTCATCCAAGGAAAAGGGATGAGTGTTTACACTGACCTTTTATTTTACTGGTGGTGGAAAGGAGCCAGCTTCATTTACCACTACTCTCCCAGCCACCACAACCAGAGATATGAGATTCCAGTGAGAGGTAAGGAGTTATTTGGAAGGATCCAGAGGAAAGCAAAGGATAGTGGGGAAAACACAAAATTTCTTTCTTTCAAAGGGTGGAAGGGTGGGAGACCTTGGGCTCTAGACCAGCAAACATGTCATCTGTGTCACTGCCTCTCATTTCCATGCTAAAGGCAGACATTACTAATGAATTATGCCAATGTTCCCTGTTGAGATTGGAGACCACTACAGAAACGTTCTTGTTGTAACCCTCCAGGGGGCCTTACAAAATCATAGGAGTTGACATATGGGATGAAAATATATCAGCCCTAGGCATATACAGCCACCCTACTCAGAGGTGGTGTTTCTTTCTTTCTTTCTTTCTTTCTTTCTTTCTTTCTTTCTTTCTTTCTTTCTTTCTTTCTTTCTTTCTTTCTTTCTTTCTTTTTCTTTCTTTCTTTCTTTCTTTCTTTCTTTCTTTCTTTCTTTCTTTCTTTCTTTCTTTCTTTCTTTCTTCCTTTCTTCCTTTCTTCCTTTCTTCCTTTCTTCCTTTCTCTTTCTTTCTTTCTTTCTTTCTTCCTTCCTTCCTTCCTTCCTTCCTTCCTTCCTTCCTTCCTTCCTTCCTTTCTTTCTTCCTTTCTTCCTTTCTTCCTTTCTTTCTTTCTTTCTTCCTTCCTTCCTTCCTTCCTTCCTTCCTTCCTTCCTTCCTTCCTTCCTTTCTTTCTTTCTTTTTCTTTCTTTCTTTCTTTCTTTCTTTCTTTCTTTCTTTCTTTCTTTTCTTTCTTTCTTTCTTTCTTTCTTTCTTTCTTTCTTTCTTTTTCTTTCTTTCTTTCTTTTTTTTCTTTCCTTTTCTTTTCTTTTCTTTCTTTCTTTCTTTCTTTCTTTCTTTCTTTCTTTCTTCCCTTTCTTTCTTTCTTTCTTTCTTTCTTTCTTTCTTTCTTCCCTTTCTTTCCTTTTTTTTAACTTGTTTAATTTTTCCCTGTATGGCTAGCAACAAAAATCTAAAAAGCTCTCTTAGAAGATACATTATTCAGATTTGCTGCAGTAATACACAGTCCCACTCTCTTAGTGACTTATAATGCCAATTTATTTCTCACTTACATTACATGTTGGTGACTGTGGGTCAGCTGCTGTGGCCTTGCTCCTCATTTTTTAATCTCTGCATTATAGGAACCAGGGTAAAGGAGCAGACCCAGGTTAGCAACAGGGCTAGCGGAAATAAGAGATGCCTCTTAATTCTTTTCCTCTAATGAGGTGTATGTCAAAAATCACTCACATTCTTTTGGTCAAAGCATATCATCCCAAGGTCAAGCTCAATATCAACAAGGAGGCATGGATAGTGTAGCAGACAGGGCAGTGGTTGAGGAGGTATCTTCCTCTTATAGGGAAGAGGGGACAGAGTAACCCTGTCTTCACAGAAAATTCTTTCCTTGTGATCTTACCAGGGCAGCTTAAAGCATCTTCTGGACCACAGATGGTGACTCAGTGCCTTTCAGGTTTCTTCCTCAATTGCAATGATAAAAGAGAGAAGCTATAGAAAGGTGAAGTCAAGCATCTTCTAGCAATTCAGTCTACTTCTTAAATAGTGGGATAGCCTCTTCTCTTTGGTGAACTTCCGACTACACTCTTAATAGGATGATTTGATTAGACCAGGTAACTCAATCTAAAATTCTTTATATGATTTAAGACCTGGTCCTTGTTCACCCCCTTGGCATCCTATTTCGACACTCTTCACCAGAACCTTTATGATCCAGACCAAAAAAAAAAAAAAAAAATTATGAGAAGTCAGGAACACACAATTTTTTATTTACATATTGTTAAAAAATTCAACTGAGTACATCTTAAAGATCTAATTGGCTTTATTCAGTGATTCATTAATTAGGCAGCATTCCATTTAGCAGATAGAAAGGTGCTCTGAGTTGCTGTATAAAATGAAAGACTTTTATAGGCAAAAGGGAGAGGGACAAGACTTTTTATAGGCAAAAAGCAAATTGGTTGTGGCAAGGTCACCTTCCTTTAGGGGACAGGCCTGGCAGGAGTCTGTCAAGCAGATTACCTCACTAGCACTGACCAAGTAATTCCAGATTGAGTGGTTTAAGATTCTATTCCTGGGAGAAGCTGAAACTGTAAATTAGATATTAAATCCTCTTCTTTTTCTTTTCTTTTCTTTTTTTTTTTTTAACAATATGCCCTTCACTTTGCCTGGAATTCACTTCCTCCTATGAAAGACTTACAAGATTTATCACATGAACATATGTATATGCTTAAATGTGGCTTCTATCTTTTACCAACCCCTAGGATGGTAAATCTACCCCATTACTTTTTGCCATAATAAAATCAGATCTTTGTAAACAAGAAAAATGACCATGGGTGTCAATACAAAAAGAAAGAAACTAGAGTTTCTGCAAAAGAACAAAGAAGCATGCTCTTTTGAATCCTAATTTTCCATTCTCACCATGTCAGTTTGCATGTAGTTGATGTTGGAAGGAAAGTAGATTTTCCTTGATGCCTTCAGGCCAAGGCTGATTCCAACACCTGCTCTGGGCTTGTGTGCACCTGGAGGGGCAAATATACCCCTGGGTTGACCAATGAGTAACAGCTGTATAGTTCTTCAGAAACTGTACACCTTACCCAAAGAAAAGAACATGCTGGGATTATGGGACTGAAGGGCTGTCACCCTACCATAAGAGCACCAGCCTGTGAGCCCCATTTCTTGACTACATTCTGAAGGCTAAGTCTTTGACACTCAGTTTATATACATACTTATGTAGCCGTGTCAAGGAAGGGGACTGTTCAGTGAGATTCTGAGTGCCAAGGTCACTGGAAGCTGTGACCCTATCTCTACCTCCTCCATCATAACATTCTTGTCCTATTAGGTTTTTTTTTTTTTCCATATGAAATACTACCTTTCCTTTTACTTAACTGCTGGAGGGCTGGGATTGTCGCTTTTGATTTTGGCAAACCCATAAAGAGGAACATTCCCAATGTGCTGGAGGGGTAGGAACAGAACAGATACTGAGGCCATGTGTCACACAAATATACTTTGTCTTGCTAAATCCTATTCATCCTCAGGTCTTAGCTTCATCAACACTTCCCTTGTGTCATTCTGAGCTGGGTGTCCAGCTTTGTGCTTCTATGTGCATCTCGTATGCTGAAAAAGTAGACTCTGAATTTCTTGAGGCAAGAAAGTCTTCAGTTATTGACATTTCTTCAGTGCTTGCTTGACACAGGTTTGGGTATAGACTAGGGCCTCAGCAAGTATTTATGGAATAGATGGAATGAATGAATTCTTACTTCCCTTGCTTGTGTCTGTCTTGGAGGCCAAAGAAAAGTCTTAGATTGGTCTAGGCCACCAAGAAAATTGTAATAGGAGTTGGAGCTCCCTGTTAGGAAGTACTCGGACCCAAGCAGATGTGTTCGAGGAGGCAACATTTTCACCACCCTGGGCTTGCCCTTCCTCCTTACAGAGGCTTTCTAGTATGGTGGTCAAGAACAGACTAATGGCACACATACCTCTACCTTTGATGAGCAGTAAGAACTTGGGAAAGTTGTCTTAAAAGCTGTAGATCTCCGTTTTCTCAGCTATAAAATGGGGGAAATAATAACACCTCCCTCATATGGCTTTTGTGAGTTGTAAGTGGGATTTTAAGTGGTTGGGCCTTAGTAAACACTCAGTGATTGTTAACTGTTATAATCAGTATTGCTATTCATTTGTATTTTTTCTGATTTTGATTATGAAAATAAGAAGAGGCAAGAGAATGAAGCAGAGTGATACTCAGTATCTGAGCAGAATTTAAAAGGCCATGAGAATAAAGATTGTCAATAACTCATATTCTTTTGCTTATAAACTCCCACTCCCATCAACACATTAAGTATAATCAATATAAATGTAATCACCACTCAACTAGGATGGTCTATTTGCTACTCACTTTGCAGAAAAGTAACCTAAGCATAAGTGTAAAGACACTGAAAGCAGTGTAGATAGTGAATGTTATTATCAGTCCTCCCCAGTCCTACTCAAATCCCAAGTTGGTTGTATTTTAAAAGCACTCTTGCTTCATTAATCTGATTTTAAAAAAGCAGGGAGAAGTTGGTTGTTAATTATACATAATGCTTTGAGTTAGGGTAGCTTGTAAGAAACTGGCATTTGGCCTTATTAAATAAAATTTGTTTTCTTTGTGATCACACAGTAGTAGATGATATTAGATGTCTTTTGCTACAGCAGAGATGTCGAGTGCCCCATGAGGGAACAGGTAACCAGGGTCTGAGTGGATTCCCTCCTTGCCATAAATGGACTAGTGTGTGCTGAGATATGCTGGACCAGTGGTGGCTTTTTTAGGAAACAAGAATGCTTTTATCTGATGAGCTGGGGAAGAGTGGGAATAGAGGACTGTGGTCTAGGTTTGATTTCCCATCAATGAGGACTTCCAGTGTCCAACAGGATCCTGAGCAGCCACTGCCTTCTTCTAGTCTGTCTTCCTTCAGATGCCAGAGAGCTGATAGTGATAGTATCACTGAACAGGGAGAATTTCTCCGAGGAAAAGTTGTATCCCAAGACAGGAAATAGGCCTGTGAGGCAAGGAGAATTCCTACCAGCAATAACTATGTATGCATGGTCAAAATCTTATCTTCACATCTTGTGTGGAGCAGAAGAGTGGGAACCTGGCTTAGATTCTGTCCTTTGTTTTAGTAGAAATAACATTGATTTTGAAATCACACTGACCTACGTTTATACATTAACTCTTGAACATTTTAGCTATGTGATCATGGATAAATTAAGTTGACCTTTTTAAGCTTCATTGTTAAAATTAGTAATATATATAAATCATCTTCTAAAGTGCCTGAAAGATGTTAAATACTTAAGAAATGGTAATTTTTACTATTTTATTAGCAATATTAGTAGTACATATAGTAAAATATAAATGTACATATATACATATAGATCATTTTGAACCAGTGGAGACATGAATATTATAATAATAGTAAGAATAGATTACATTGAGTACCTAGTTTGTGATGGCTTATGCTAATCTCTTTATAAACACTATCTCATTTAGTTTTACTCTAATAAAACTTTTAAGAGGTGGATTCTATTATTTTAAATGTAAGAAATTGAGGAATGAAGAGTAAATTGCTGAACAATATGAAGAGGTGGTATAATTGCCTGAGAAATCTGAGAATCATGTCATTTGTGTGGTGGTATGGAGGTTATTTATCCAGCATTTCATATGCACTCAGGAGGGAATAGAGAGCCCATGAGACAGACTGTACTTACCAGAATGCCAGTCTAGTTGAGAGACACAAATGCATGTCCCAATAATGAGTGATCAAGCCTTGTAATTGGTGGTCATGATGTTACAAGAGACAAAAACTGTTAACAACAGGACTTCTGCTCCTCTTCCTTCTTCATCCATTCTCTCCTCTACTAAGTATTTATTTCAGGTATTCATTCTGTGCTTAAGTCAGTGCTGGGTACCAGCATGGGATCTGGTTTTGGATGTCCTGAGTTTAAACCTTTGCTTTACCTCTTATTAGCTCGCTAACCTCAAGTGACTCACTGAGCTCTGAGGCTCAATTTCTCATCTATCAAATGGGGATAAGAATAATATTATTCATCTTTATTATTATGAATTGTATTATGTATGTCAGGATTGTTGTGAGGAAAAGGTGTATTTCAAGAACTTAGTACAGTTTATGAAACATAATGTACACTTTATTATTACTCTTGTACTTTTGAAAAAATACTTCCACTCTTCTGGGGATGCGAGGCTTCTCGAGGATGTCACTCAGCATAACTGAGAATGTCTTTTGGATCCCTTACACTTCTATGCAAGACACTAGTGTTCTGACAGCTTCAACACAGATTCTAAAAAGGCCTGATCTCTTAGTTAGGATGGTGTATAGTGAGTGTGTGTGTGTGTGTGTGTGTATGTGTATAAGAGAGAGAGAGAGATTTATTAGTTGATTATTCATTACACTTAGCATCCTAGAAGGTCCAAGCAGTATACGCAATATAGAGCACAGGCAGGAATATTTATCTGGGAGTCCATGTGTCTCCTCCATCACCCCACAGAGAGAATTTTTAGCAGAATTTGACCTCAACTGTCCTGACCCATGGAAACAAGAAGTCTCCTCCTTTCTTGAGTTTTCCCTCCAGGGAATAACTTAGCTGTCTCTTGTTCCATTTCTCCCACCAAGATGTCAATATATTGATTTCAGCTTAGCAGAGAGGAGAAGGCTGTAAAATTGAACATGCTCAAATAAAGTGTGGGGGATTAGAAGGATGACAGTCCAATGCTATTGTATCCTTTGAAGCTCTCCAGACACAAGTCTAGTGGGTGGCCAAACTGTCCATAAGAGGTAGAACTGTTTAAACCTGTTAGTTCTTTTCACAAACTGTCCTGAAATTGCCAGTGTCAATTTCAAACCATTATTTAAAGCCTTACCAATAACTCTAATGCTTTGCATTATCCCTTGTTACTTGGCTATCTGACTCTCTCCTCCACTGTAGGCCAGAGCTAATGGCATGCATGGGATTAGCATTGTATTCAGTTTAAGGAATGGATCATCTTTAAGAGCTGCCCTGACATGATATACAGAATAAGGCAAAGCCCTGGAAAAGACCCTGTGGTGGTTTTAATTTAAAATAGGGCAACAAATGGTTTGATTCTCTTCCCTTCAAAAGGCAAAGCCTAATTCCCCTCCTCTTAAGTGTTGGTTATATTTAGGGACTTTCTTCTAACAAATAGAACGTGGAGAAAGTGAACGTGTGTGATGTTTGACATTAGGATATAGAAGGTATTGTGGCCTCCTGCTTGTCTTCTCTCTGGGGGAAGCCAGTCAGCATGTCACAAAGACATTCAGCTGACTTACGGCATGAGGACCTGAGGCCTGTTAACAGTCATGTGAGTGCATCACCTTGGAAGTGAAGCCGCCAGCGCCGTTCTGGCTTTTAGTGGACTGTAACCCCAATGGACATCGTGGGAGTGCTGTTTCACGAAAAACTCGGAGCCTGAATCAGTCCCTGAAACTGTTCCTGAATTCCTGATCCACAGATACTGTGAGATAAAAACATATTTATGCAGGCGCCTGGGTGGCTCAGATGGTTAAGCGTCTGCCTGCGGCTCAGGTCATGATCCCAGGGTCCTGGGATCGAGCCCCGCATTGGGCTCCCTGCTCGGCGGGAAACCTTCTTCTCCCTCTTGCACTCCCTCTGCTTGTGTTCCTGCTCTCGCTATCTCTGTCTCTGTCAAATAAATAAAATCTTAAAAACAAAAAAAAATATATATATATTTATTGTATTAATCCACTAAGTTTGGGGAATTTTATCACGCAGAATAGCTAACTAATACTGGCTCATTTTAGCAAAACTTTCAAAACATTCTCCATTTCAAATAGTTTTTTAGAAAGCATAAAATAGACTCATACAAAGAAGTTGGTGGAAGCTGCCAAAGTAGGCACTGTATGTTTTCTTGCTAACACCTCTAGCTTCTAATTTATTTTTCCTGGCCTGCCTCTGAGATCACATTCTGGGTATGGAATCACTCTGTGGCAAGCATGGAGGAGGGGATACTTGGGAGGCCCAGCTGGTTTGAGGAACAACAGGTGAGACTTTCCTTATCTTGAGCCGATGGGCCTAGTATTCTTGCTCTAACAAGAATCCTTTAGTTTAAACAGCATCTACCTTGGGCGCCTGGGTGGCTCAGTTGGTTAAGCAACTGCCTTCGGCTCAGGTCATGATCCTGGAGTCCCGGGATCGAGTCCCGCATTGGGCTCCTTGCTCAGTGAGGAGTCTGCTTCTCCCTCTGACCCTCCCCCCCTCATGCTCTCTCTCTCTCTCATTCTCTCTCTCTCAAATAAATAAATAAAATCTTAAAAAAAAATAAATAAACACCATCTACCTTTTTTAACTTACGTGTTTTGGTACATAAAATTATGTTTGCTTTCAATAAATTCATAAAAATCAAACTTAATGGGCTTAATGGAAAGGATCAAGTCCAATACTGAAATTGGGACATAATCCTTAACACCTGAGAAAGATTTGGGGGAAGAGGCTGTTTTTGAATAGAGAGCTCTATAGAAGGGACACAGTGAGTGGGGACTAGGTGGGTAGAAAGAATTATTTCTTAGACATATACATTAGTGCAGTTTCTCTGTTCTCTGAAATATCCCTTACATTATTCTTACTCACTGGGTGATATTGTAGACAGAACCTTGGCCTTGAAGTGAAGAGGTTTGGCTTATAGTCCTGCCTCCAGCCAGAGATAAATTTAAATTATGAAATAAATTTTTCTCCAGAGATTTTTTTTCCTCCACTTCTTTAATGCAGTGGGAGAATACTCTTGTAACTGAAAGACACATTTTCAAGGAAACTGTACAAAAAATGGGTTCTCATACTGATAATAATTTGAATGCATTTTTTTGATCTTGAGGATGCTTTTGTTCCCAAGAGTTATGTTACAATCAGATTAATTCATCTTTGCGGTGAGACCAATGGATGAAAAGGTCCGTAAAGTGCAAGTTGTTGTTATAAGTTTAGAAGATAAAGTACTTGTTGTTTTGGAAATCAGTCCCAGAGCTCACTGTTTTCACATAATCTTATATTGTGGGTAATTATACACAGATATTAACTTGATAGAGATAATTACAAGAATCTATCATTGCTGGGGTTTCCATTTATTTGTGAACTTTTAGGGACTTTGGATTAGATGATTAACTTATAGTCAGTGTTAATTTGTTGATAAGTGCCTGAAATAGTTACTGGAATTAATACAGAACACGTTTTTACCTTTTCACAATGAATTTGTTTGATTAACAGTACTGTATTTATTCAGTTGGGAGTCTTAAATACCAGATGCAAATTTCAAATAATCACTTGAACAATCGAGTTCAAATATTTAACAGATCAGTGCAGAAAGGATTAAGTGGGAAATATACTTTAAAGGACAAGTGAGTGTGTTAGAGACAGAAGTAGAACAAAGAACAGGTATATTTTAACTATTTCAGACCTTATGATGTGGTAGACACAGAAGTCACATGAGGGTGATGCTTTTAGTTTTTGGGAATTTTCTATTCCTTATAATTTTTATATAACCGTTTCTTGTATGTTAGAGAATGGCTTCAACCCTAGCTGTGTGTGAGCATCACTGAGCTCTTATTAAAAATACAGATTCCTGGGGCCCTCAGGATTCTAAATCATAGATCTGGTTTGATACCTACACGTCTTTATTTTTAACAAGCTCCCAGGTGATTTTGATGCATCACATGCTTTAGGAAGAACTAAATTAGGGCATTCTATGTAAGTCTGCTCCTAGCTAGAAACATGATATTATACTAATTGGCTCCTGAAATCATAAACAGGAAAATAGAAGAAAAGACATGTGATTTTTTTCTCTTTTTCCCCACTCATCAGGCCCTGGTCTAAACTTTACATGTCTTCTCCTCTATTTGCCAGAGACATCTCTTATCTTCATGTTCTGTCTTTGCCCAGTTTCTTACCTGAGGCAAGAGATATTTGCCCATTTCTAGCCCATTCTTCTGGGACTGATACATTGCTCTCCAGGCTAGCCCTGTTGAGTCCTGGGCATTTACCTTGCTCCCTAGACTTTGTTCCTATATTGTATTTCAGTCTCTAATACTTCCTTACGTCTCTATTCTTCTTTAAGACTTAGTCCTAAAGTTCTTTCTGGTAGTATAGTCCCTCTAGGGTTGGAGTTCTGTTTTGGTTTTCTTCTAGTGTCCTCCACAAAATATAAATCTTCTTTTAAAACCTTGTTCCAGAGGCCAGGACTGTCATAGGGTGGTAGATTTCCTTCATGCAGCCTGGCATGCTCCCTATTCCTTCTCTAACACCCCCACCCATCCAGATACTCTGTGCTGGACCTTCCTGATGGCCCTGAACCAGGGACTGTCCCACCTGAGAGGAAAGGTGTGGTTCCAAGTTGATATTCTGTGTTCTGGTTATTTGGTCTGGTCAGGCAGTGTCATGAGACATGACCCAGCAACTGGAGCATCTATGAATCTCTTGAGACTGTATAAGAAGTTTAATAGAGAAATTGAAAACATTCTTTCTTTCTTTCTTTTTTTTTTTAATTTTTATTTTTTAAGTAATCTCCACACCCAATGTGGGAATTGAACTTACAACCTCAAGATCAAGAGTCACATGCTCCATGGACTGAGCCAGCTAGGCACCCCACATGTGCTTTATATTCTGGTTTCCTTTTCCTCTCTTTCTCACTGTCCTGGTCATGAGACTTGAATTTGTAGCTATTTACTTTTGTCCTAATCTATAAACTAAGTCTTTTCTACCCTTGATATCAAACAAAGTAATAAGAAGACTTTATTCTGCAAAGGAAAGGATTGAAAGGAGTCATGACTGTTGTCTTTATCTGAGAGGGATTGTCATGAAAATCAGGGTTTAAGCTTGATCCAGGTAGCCCCAAAGGTGGCTGATGATGGCTCAGAATGAGGATAGTCTCCCAGTCTAAGGTGCAGTGAGCAGTCTCTGAAGAGCTAGCTTCCTTTTACTGGAGGGCTCAATAAGAAGCTGAATGACTAGAGTAGACATCCCATGGAGGGGACCCAGGAGTACAGTGGATCTCATGCAGCTTTGAGAGTCAGGAGTTAGGATTCATTGATAGGTCAATAGCCATAGGTTCAGGAAGTTACTGCTCTCTAGGGTGGTAAGTGGGTCCCTACCAAAGAGATTATACTGGTTCAGGAAAAGGTAATGGGTCGGCTTGGTTTGAAATAACACGGTGAGTGTTCTGACTATATGTCACTTGGTGAATTTAGTCTTTTATCTATCCTGAGATAAAAGCACTAAGGCTACCTACTCTGCAATGCTGGTAAAAAGTCAATTCTGAAAAAATGTCATATGTTGTGGTAGACCCAGGAGGTCAGGGCTGGTACTTGATGGTTTAGGAAATATGGTTTTGAAATGACTTCCCAGAAGATCTTGGAAATTTAATTATTAAATAAGTTTTACTGAATCTCCATTATATGCTAAACACTGGATAGAGTCGTTTTGATTTCAGGGTTATCTATGGTTCCTGATGGTTCATTATACAATGTGTTTTAATTAGTATATAGTTTTACCAGTCAGATATTAAGGTATGATGATCCTGCGCAGGGCTTGCCCCTCTGGGAGGTATGTAGGTTCAGATACTGAATCTGGAATAAGATGGAGCTTTTAGGTTCTAATACAGAATGGCCTTCCCCAGGCTGACCTATATTTCTAAGAAAGAATCATTGTCTAAGAGGAAGGTTGAAAAGCAAGTTTCAAGACTTAATCTTGACTTTGCACGTACAAGACCAACTCTCTAGACTAGGCTGCACAGAGCTTACGTTTCAATCATGGCTGGCGATAGAATGCTAAGCTTGCTCCTTAGATTGGAACTCACATGTGTGACCATAAGTCTAGGGTCCACCAGAGCTGAACACACTTAGCAGTAATATTCTATCAGCATCCCATCAGGATGGGATGGATCCTGTCTGTCCCCTTTATTATGTATCTGGGAACTGGCACAATATGATCAATACTGCATCTGTTTTTAGATAATGTGAAGGCTCCAGAGCTGTTGAAGTGGAGTACCGCTCTGAACCTCCATATTTGACTCAGTCACCTTATCTTAAAAACAAACAAACAAAAAACAAAGCCTGAAACATAAAACCTTAAAAAGGATTCTCTAAAAATATCAACAAAGTCCATTTTAATAAACATTAACAGTTCTGTTAACTGCAGATCAGATTCCTTCACCTTTACTTTTGGTTCATGAGGGACTGTCATGGCAAGGACACTGCAAGCTGCTAAGAAGACTCAGGGGTAGGTTCTGGCCTCAGAAGCTGAGTCCTTGAAAGAAGCCTTGAAGCTAAAGAGAATAACTTCAGAACATTCTCCCAAGTTAATTAGAGCCATCAAAGGTCCTAGAACTTGGATTTTCTATGTTGACACTGATACTCAGAAAAGTCTTAAAAAGGATATCCCTATTTCCTTTTGTTTTATCCACTGTTCTTCTTGGATTTGTGGGGTTGGTGGCAAAGTATGCATGGAGAAGATACACACTCTCGGCTTACATAAATAAAAGTCAGCAGTTACTCTTCCTTTTTATCAAAGTGGGAATATGGGGAATATAGGCATTCAGAAGTGTGTTACTACTTGAGAAAATATAAGGAGAGGCTCTCAGTTCATAGGGATCATTTTTCTTAGGGAGAATTATGTAAGTAACTGGAACTTAAACATATTTCTATCACTATTATATGAACATGCATACTTCCGTAGGATTTTTCATGATTGAAAAAAGAAATCTGAGGCCTGTGCATTTGCAGCATTCAATAACATAAATGCTCATTTCTGAACTGTGATTGTATATTGTCTCACAGCTCATGCTGACACATGCTCAATTCCTGTCATAGGCAGGATGCTGTGCTTTGGGCTGATTACATTTTGACAAAATGCTCTATGGAGATTCTAGGCATGGCTGATGTATAACAATGAGGCATATACTGCGTGTGTATTTGTGTGTTAGCCAAGTATAGACTTCCATCAGATATTTGAGTGAAATGCAACATTTTTACAAAATTTTAAAGCCATATTTGCCAGTGTAGACTCAGATTTGCTAATCTAAAGATAAAATTTTCCAAACAGGTGTGCACTTTCCTCTTTTGAATGAAAATGGACATTTCCAGTGAGCACCAATTTTGTTGCAAGTGATGACATAATACAGAAAAAAAACATAGAAAGTGGAGCAGAGGAGAGTGTGATTGGCAGTAAAATAAAGACCAAAATCGACACAGAGATTGGAGGTGTTTCTTTGGAAAGCAAAATCAAAGAGACAAAACCTAAAACAAAGAGATGGCAACATGCAGATGGTAGGTAGGTCGGTAGGTCGATAGGTAGGTAGATAGGCACAAGGAATGTGCAGTTCTGTACTTTTTTCTATGCCATTAAGGCTATTAGGTGTCATTAGCGTATTTCAGAAGAGATCGAAGCCAAGAAAGAGCTATGATCTACCATAGGCAGAGGAAGTCCCTAAAATGTTTGAAATTATTTGCTTCATGCCTCCACTACAGTTGTTAGGAAAAATTTTGAAGTCCCTCAAGTGGCTGTCAGTCCTGAGATGATCCAGCCCCTACCTACCTCTTTAGTCTCATTTGTGCCTGCCTGCCTGCTTGCTTTCTGATTGATTGATTGATTGATTGATAGATTTTCTGCTTCTGTCAACCTGACCTTCCTTCTGTTCCTGGACATGCCAGGAATCAGCATCTGCAACAACCTGGCATTTCTGACCTGGTTGCCCTTTTCTCTCCTCCTGCCCCAATGCTTTCACATGGCAAAGAGCTATTTTATTTTTTAGGTCCCAGATCAAGTGTGACTTTCTCCAGGAGGCCTTGCCTGATGTCCCCATCTCCGTGGTGAATCTAGGCCCCCCACTACATATTCCTACAACATACTCCACTCCTCCTTCATGACACTCATCACTATTGAAATTGCTTGTTTAAAGTCTGTCTATCATACTGTGAGCTCCATGTCTTCATTGTTATTTCCAAGAACCTTATTTGACTCCTTCCCTTTGGTTTGTAACCAAATATTCTTACAGTTTTAAGAAGTAAAGCTGGCTATAGAGGTTCCAGGAAAGTGAACACATGACTGTAAAATGTGAGGAATGATTAATAGTTTGGGGTTGTTATTGAAATAAGTGATGTAAAACGTCTACTGAAGTTTCTGATACAGAGGACTGGTAAATTTATAGCTTGTAAGTAGATTCCAGTTAGTTTTGTAGTTAAGCAGCATAGAAATAATAAATACTAACATATCTATACCTGGATGTGTCGAAAGTCCTTAAACTCATCAGATTAAAGATGAAACTTAAAATCTTTTCCCCCAAGCCTATACTAATAACCCAACCCCAGTGGATGGAAGCACCATGCTTAGCCTGGATAACCATCCCCAACACCTTGATCTTCATCCTCAATAACCAGTCCTCAGCAAGTCCTAATGATTTGATATTTCTTTAGTCCATCTATTTCTCTCCATCTTCACTTTTCCATCTTAGCCCCCCACCATTATTTCACTGCTGGACAGCTGAGTAGCTTCAAGAGTGGTCTTCTTGTTCCACTCTTGCCTTCCCTCCAATCCACTCTTCTCATTGTAGCTAGCGATCCCCTTTTAAAAGGGTACATATAACCATGCCACCCACACACACACCTACACTCCCCCACACACGCAGCTTCTAGTATTCACTTTCCAACAGAATAACAATACCAACAAGTAACATAAGACTCATTATGTGCCAGACACTGTATTATGTGCTTCATGTATATCAACTCATTTAATCTTCCTTAAATTGTGTTTTTAAATGGATTTAGTCCATTGTGGAGGAACCAGTACATAAAGGTTGAACAATTTAGAGCGGGCCATACACACTTAGCACTCTTTAATCTTTTTCTAATGTGGAGAGGCATTGAGGAATAGTGATGAAGAGTGTTGACTCTGGAGACAGACTGTCTGGCTTTAAATCTTGGCTCAACCACTTCCTAGCTGATCCCTAACCTCTCTGGACTCTGTTCCATAATCAGCTAAATGGGGATGTTAACACACCTCCTTTATAAAGTTGTATTAAATGGGTAAATACAAGTAAAGTGTTGAGAATGATAGCTGGCATAGAAGTAGAATTCAATAAAAGTTACTGCTATTATCTTAGGAGATAGGCTCTGTCTACCCTTCCAAATTCATCCTTTGTCACTTTTCTCCCCTCCAGATTTATTTTTTTAAAAATTCCAGTCTTCTTGCTCTCAGAATATCATACCTCTTGCCATAGTAAACTGTGCTCTCCAACAACCCTAATCTTCCTTGTTTAACCCTTAAATATTTTTACTTCTCAAATGGCACTTAAACTTGGATGTAAACCCTTATTAACCCACAGTCTAGTTTAGATCTCACTGTTATGTATTCTCAATATACCCTGTAACTTTCCTGGGAAGTGCTTATCACAATTGCTACTTTATATATATTTGTGTGATTTATTAATTGTCAAACTTTATTATTATACCATTAAATTCATGAAAAAAGTATTTTTATATTCACCATTATACATTGAGCTTGATACATATTTGTGTTCATGAGTGAATACATATATGTCTCCATCCAGAACTTGGTTCTGGTTTAGGGGAGTACACTTCTGTTTAATAAACACAAACTTCACTCAAAATTTTGCCATGTGGCTGTGCAAGATGTTTAATCCATAGAAGCAGATAAAGGCTTTTCTCATGAGTTTAAGAAGTTTGGCTTCTTTGTCACAAAAAGCAATGCATTAAATGTGTTCTCTGGAAGAAAAAATAGTAGATTTGAAACAATACTAATTTATAAAAAGCTGACACTAACAACATTAGAGATACACGGGAGATGGAAAGAATTAAGGACCATACAAAGTTAATAATCACTTAAGAATTGATTTTAATCAGTTTTTAAAAATATTTTTTTTACTGAGTATAGTTGATATACAATATTAGTTTCAGGTGTACAGTTTAGTGATATGACAATTCTATACATTATGAATGCTCATCCCAGTAAGTGTAGTTACTATGTATCATCATACAGTTATTAAAATATCATAGATTCTATTCCCTATCCTGTACTTTTCTTTTTTTTTTAAAGATTTTATTTATTTATTTGACAGAGAGAGACACAGCGAGAGAGGGAACACAATCAAGGGGAGTGGGAGAGGGAGAAGCAGGCTTCCTGCTGAGCAGGGAGCCCGATGTGGGGCTCCATCCCAGGACCCTGAGATCATGACCTGAGCAGAAGGCAGACGCTTAATGACTGAGCCACCCAGGCACCCCATCCTGTACTTTTCATCCCCATGACTTATATATTGTACCTCTTTAACTCCTCACCTGTTTCACTCATACACCCCCCCACCCTGCCCCGACACACACACACACACACACACACACTCCTCTTTCCTCCCCTTTGGCAACTACTAGTTTGTACTCTGTATTTGTGAGTCTATTTCTATTTTCTGTTTATTTGTTCATTTGTTTTTTAGATTCCTCATATAAGGAAAATTACTTGGAATGTCTTTTTCTGTTTCACTTAGCATAATACCCTCTAGCTCTACCCATGTTGTTGTAAATGGCAAAATTTCATTCCTTTTTTATGAGTAACATTTCATTGTGTGTGTATAAATATAAGTATATAGATATATAAATATACACAATGTGTGTATGTGTATATATATATACACATTATATTTTCTTTATTAATCTCTTGATAGACACTTAGTTTGCTTCTATATCATGGCTATTATAAATAATGCTGCAATAAACATAGGAGTGCATATATTTTTTTAATTACTATTTTTGTTATCTTTGGATAAATACCAGGAGTGGAATTACTGGGTCATATGGTATTTTTCTTTTTAATTTTTTGAGGACACTCTATACTGGATTCCACAGTGGCTACACCAGTTAACAATCCCACCAACAGTGCATGAGATTCCCCTTTTTTCCACATCCTTGCTAACATTTATTTCTTGTCTTTTTGATACCAGCCATTCTGACTGGTGTGAGGTGATAACTCATTGGTGTTTTGAATTGCATTTCCCTGACAATTAGTAATACTGAGCATCTTTTCATGTGTCTCCTGGAAATCTGTATGTATTTGCAGAAATGTCTATTCAAGTCATCTGCCTATTTTTTAATTGGATTATTTGTGGGGGTTTTTTGGTGGTGAGTTGTATAAGTTCTTTATATAGCTGGGATATTAACTCCTTATTATATGTATCATTTGCAAATATCTTCTCCCATTAACTAGGTGGCCTTTTTGTTTTGTGGCTGGTTTCCTTCACTGTGCAGAAGGCTTTTATTTTGGTGTAGTCCCAATAGTTTATTTTGCTTTTGTTTCCCTTGCCTGAAGAGTCATATCCACAAATATGTTGCCAAGACCAACGTCTAAGAGATTACTGCCTAATATTTTCTTCTAGGAATTTTATGGATTCAGGTCTCACCTTTAAGTTTTTAATATATTTTGAGTTTATTTTTGTGTATGGTAGAAAAAAGTGGTCCAGTGTAATTTTTTTTGCATGTAGCTGTCCAGTTTTTCCATTACCATTTTTTGAAGATACTGGTTTTTCCCCATTGCCCCCTTTGTCATAGATTAATTGACCATATAAGTGTGGGTTTATTTCTGGGCTCTGTGTTCTGTTTCATTGATCTATATGTCTGTTTTTGTGCCAGTACCATACTGTTTGGATTATAATAGCTTTGTCATATGGTTTGTTATCCAGAGTTGTTATATCTCCGGATTTGTTCCTTTTTCTCAAGATTACTTTGGCTGTTTGGTGTCTTTTGTGTTTCCATTGAAATTTTTGGATTATTTGTTCTTATTCTGTAAAATATACTATTGGTATTTTGATAAGGATTGACCTGAATCTGTAGATTGCTTTGGGTAGTATGGACCTTTTAACAGTAATAATTTTTCCATTCTATGAGCATGGTATATCTTTCCATTTGTGTTGTCTCCAATTTCTTTTATCCGTGTTTTATAGTTTTCAGACTACAGGTCTTTCATCTCCTTGATTAAATTTATTCCTAAGCATTTTATTCTTTCTGCTGCAATTGTAAATGGGATTATTTTCTTAATTTCTCTTTCTGCTACTTCATTATTATTGTATAGAAATGCAACATATTTCTGTATATTAATTTGGTATCATGCAACTTTACTGAATTTATGAGTTCTAATTGTTTTTGTTTTTTTTTTTTTTTGGTGCAGTCTTAGGGTTTTCTATGTACAATATCATGTCATTTGCAAATAGTGAGAGTTATACTACTTTCTTACCAATTTGGATACTTTTATTTCTTTTTCTGGTTTGATTGCTGCAGCTGGGACTTCCAGTACTATGTCTTTCCTTTCTTCTGTCTTTGTCTGGTATTGGTATCAGGGTAATGCTGGCCTCATAGAACGAATTCCTTCCTCTTCTGTTTTTTGGAATAGTTTGAGAAGGATAGTCATTAACTCTTCTTGAAATGTTTGGTAAAATTTACCTGTGAGTCCTTCTGGTCCTGGACCTCTGTTTGTTAGAATGTTTTTGATTACCAATTCAATTTTGTTACTAGTAATTGATCTGTTAATATTTTTTATTTCTTCCTGATTCAGTCTTAGAAGAATATATATTTCTAGGAATTTCAACATTTCTTTTAGGTTGTCCAATTTGGCACAAATTTTTCATAGTAGTCGCTTAAAATCATTTGTATTTATGTGGTGTTGGTTGTAACTTCTTTTTCATTTTTTATTTTATTTGAGTGCTCTGTTTTTCTTGAGTCTTGCTAAAGGTTTATCTATTTTCAAAGAACCAGGTCTTAGTTTCATGGATCTTTTCTGTTTGTTTGTTTTTGTCTCTATGTCATTTATTTCTTCTGTAATCTTTATTATTTCCTTCCTTCTACTAACTTTGGGCTTTGTTTTTTTTCTAGTTCCTTGAGGTATAAGGTTAAATTGTTTACTTGAGATGCTTATTTTTCTTGAGGTAGGCTTGTGTTGCTATAAACTTACCTCTTAGAACTCCTTTTGCTGCATCTCAAACATTTTGGTTTTGGTTTGTTTCCATTTTTATCTATCTCCATGTATTTTTAAATTTCCTCTTGGACTCCTCATTGACCCATTGGTTATTTAGTAGCATGTTGTTTAGTTGCCACATGTTTTTGTTTTTTCTAGTTTTTTTGTTGTTGTTGTTACAATTAATGTCTAGTTTCATAGTGTTTGGTTGGACAAGATGCTTAATATGTTTTCAGTTTTCTTAAATTTATTGAGATTTGTTTAATGGCTTAATATGCGATCTATCTCAGAGAAGATTCCATACCTGATAGCACATCAAAATGCCTTTCTTGTAGGACTGCTGTGGCTTCTCCCCCTTGTTGTGGTTAGGCCTCTTTCAATTCCATTTTCACATCAGAATCTCCTTAACCATTATAACCTGCAATGGAGTCATACCATTCCAGCGCTTATGTTCTGGGGCACCTGCCATGCTTGTGTGGTGAACTTCTCTCCCTAGAAAAGTTAGAGTTACAAGTACTTCTCATGTAGTCACATTAGTTATGCAAATGTTCTTTGGATTGTTTGTAGAATTATAACATCTATTTTTTTTTTCAATCTTGGGTATAGGTAGTCTTTATTGTAAAACACCCATTCGAATACTATAAATAGTGATCCCTCTGTCACTGTATGAATTTCAGTCCTGGGAAACCAGTATTATGCACTCAAAACTCCATTCAATTTTTGTGCAGCTTTCTTAAAGTTCTCGGTCTATGGTTTCTCATTGCCTTTAGAATAAATCTAAATTCTTCACAATGATCTACAAGGCCCTAAAGGATCTGGCCTCTGTTTTAATGTCCTGATAATATCCTGTGTCTCTCCTCCTTTTCCACTAAATTCTGGTCACACTGGTCTTCTTTTGTTTTTCAAATAAGACTTTTTTTTTTTTTTTTTTTGCCTGTCTTAGGACCTCTGTACTTGCTATTTTCTCTGCTTGGAACACCATTACCCTAAATCTTCACATGTGAGACTCCCAGATAAAACAATATTCTCAGAGATGCTTTTCCTGATCATTCTGCCTGAAGTAGATACACTCTTTATAGCACTTAATACAGTAACATGCAATTAATTAATTTGCTCTTTTTTTTTTGGCCTGAATCCCATGATGAAATGCAAATCCCATAAAGGCAGGGTCCATATATGCTTGACCATTGCAGTCAAGATACCAACATCTTTAGTGTCTTGCACTAATAGGTTTTTGAGAAGTACTTTTGTGAACATGGGAACATTATAAGTAACTTCTTAATTAAGATAAAGTGTTCTTCATTTTAAGAAAATTCACTTAAGCAAAAACAAAATGTACAAAACTGGTAAAGTGCATTGTGAAACCACAGGCTCCATCTAAAAAAGGAGTATATGATACATACTGACACCTACTTGCAAACTCCAAGATTGCATTTTAATTGTTTTATGTTTCATAAACAATCAAAACATAAGAGGAAGGCAACTCATCTGGGAAACTAGGGACAAAGTGACACTAAACTTGGCCCTAAGCATGGGATGTAAGTCCTTCAAGCAAAGCATGAACTCTAATCTTGGAAAGTGCTATAAGGTATGGCATTTTGTTTCAGTCTCTGTCTGCTCTATCCTCAATCTTTGGCATGTTTCTGGGACCTTGTAGGCTCTCACATATCTGTTGAATGAATTAATGAATCCATGTAACATCTCACAACTTGGTAATATTTATTTATTCTGAAGCTATTTTTATTACTCAAGTTAGTCATTTTTTTCTTGCTAAAACAACATATTGCTGATTTTATATCAAAAGTCTGTAGGGAAACACAATTCACTTTATAGTCAATTTTGCTGAAATGCATTGGCCCTGCAAAGCAAGAGACATTTACACTTTGAAATATGCATTGTCATTTACTCTTCAAACACATAGTAGTTTTCTGTGGCTGTTTCTTGGCTTAATCAGTCCCCAAAGCTGAATAAATGAAAGAAATGGAAAGTGTGTGAGCATTAAACTATATTCTAGCAAGGTGACTTTTACTTTGTTCATGGTAATGTAATTATTAATGAACCACTGTTTTATCTAGGTATGATTTTCCTCATAAATTGTTATTATTTGGATTATGAAATGGCGATTTCAGGAAAAAGGAAAATGTTGCAGAAGTCTAATCCCAAAATACTAAATTAAAAAAAAAATGCTGTTATAACATCACTTTCTCATGTTCAATTTCTAAAATTAAAGACAAATACAAAATAGTGGTAAGACTGCCATAGATAAGGTATTCTTAAACATTGCCAGTGGGAGTAAAAATTGGTATAACAATTTTGAAAGCAGTTTAGTTATATGTACCTTAAAAATGTCACTGTTTGGAACCAGTAATACCATTTATAGGAATTAATAAAAGACGGAGATAGAGTTGTACACAAAGGTTTATATACAACAATGCTCATCACAGAAATAATAACAACAAAAAACCTAACATAATGCCCAAATATTAAGGATATAGCATAATAAGCATTAATGACATATGCTTATGATTTAATTCTATATTGCCATTAAAATTAATATTTATATTTAGAAAGACTAATGATATGAGGGAAATGCTCAGTTGGTAAAATTAAGTGAAAAATGTAGGAAATGAAAGAGCAATATAGAGGAGTTAAAAAGGACTCTTTGTTGGAATCTAGCCTATAGATTTGTTAGGTTTGGCAGCATGTTGGTAATTTTTAAAGTAGTTGCCAAAATTTAAAAATCAGGATATGTGATTTTATTACTTTATTTTAATATGTCCAAATATTTTATATTCTTTCCATATTTATTATATTTAATATATTTCCATATAGTTCAGGCATACAACATAGTGATTTAATAATTCTATATATTACTCATTGTTCATCATGATAATTATAGTCACCATTAGTCAACATACCCCTATTGACTATTTTCCCTATGCCGTAATTTTCATCCCTGTGACTTATTGTATGACTGGAAGTTTGTATTTTTTTTTTAATTTATTTATTAATTTTAAAGGGAGAGAGAGTGCACAAGCGGGAAGGACACAGAGAGAGGGAGGGATTAGCTCAAGCAGACTCCCAGCTGAGCACAGAGCCCAGTGTAGGGCTCCATGCAGGGCTTGGTCCCAGGACCTTAAGATCATGACCTGAGCTGAAACCCAAGAGTTGGACGCTTAACCTACTGAGCCACCCAGGTGCCCCTGGAAGTTTGTATTTCTTAATCCCCTTCACCTCTTCTGCCCATTTCACCTCTCCCTCCCTTGTGGCAACCCCCAGTTTGTTTTCTGTATTGATCACTCTGTTTCTGTTTCTCTCTTCAAGTGTCTTGCTTTTCAGATAATTGAAATAATATGGTATTTCTCTTTCTCTGTCTGAATTACTTCATTTAACATAATACCTTCTAGTTTCATCCATGCTGTCACAAATGGCGAAATGTCATTATTTTTTGAATAATATTTGACTGTATATATGTACCACATCTTCTTCATTTATTGATAGATACTTAGGTTGCTTTCATTTCTGGGCTATTGTAAATATTGCTGCAATAAATATAGGGGTGTGTGTATTTTTCTGAATTACTGTTTTTGTTTTCTTTGGATAAATACCCAGTAGTAAAATTACAGGGTTGTATGGCACTTCTATTTTTAATTTTTTGAGAAACTTCAATACTATTTTCTAGAGTGGCTGCACCAATTTATATTCCCATCATCTGTGCATGAAAATTCCCTTTTCTCCACATCCTTGCCAATAATTGTTATTTCTTGTTATTTTGATACTACCCATTCTGACTGATGTGAAGTGATATCTCATTGTAATTTTGATGTGCATTTCCCTGATTAGTAATGTTGAGCATCTTTTCATGTGCCTCTTGACCATCTGTATGTCTTCCTGGAAAAATGTCTATTCAGATCCTCTCCCCATTTTATTTTATTATTTTATTTTTTAAAGATTTTATTTATTTATTTGACAGAGTGAGCAAGCACAAGCAGGGGGAGTGGCAGGGAGAGGGAGAAGCAGGCTCCCTGCTGAGCAGAGAGCCCAATGTGGGGCTCAATCCCAGAACCCTGGGATCATGACCTGAGCTGAAGGCAGCCACTTAACCAACTGAGCCACCCAGGTGCTCCTTCTGTTCCCATTTTAAAATCTTATTTTTAGTTTCCTTGATATTGAGTTATATGAGTTCTTTATATATTTTGGATATTAACCCCTTGTCAGATAGATCATTTGCAAATATATTTACCCACTCAGTAGATTGTTTTTTTCATTTTGTTGATTGTTTCCTTTGCTTAACAAAAGCTTTTTATTTTGGTGTAGTCCTAAAAGTCTATTTCTGCTTTGTTTCCCTTGCCTGAGGAGACACATTTGTAAATATGTTGCTAACGCCAATGTCTAAAAGATTACTGCCTATGTTTTCTTCTAGGAGTTTTATGGTTTCAGGCCTTACATTTAGGTCTTTAATAAATTTTGAGTTTATTTTTGTGTTTGGTGTGAGAAAGTGGTCTAGGTTCCTTCTTTTACATGTAGCTGTCCAGTTTTCCCAACATCATTTATCAAATAGATGCTCTTTGTGCTATTGTATAGTCTTCCTTACTTTATCAGAAGTTAATTGACATACAAAGTTGGGTTCACTTCTGGACTTTCTATTCTAGTGATCTATGTATCTGTTTTTATGTCTGTACCATACTGTTTGGATGACTATAGTTTTGAAATATGGAATTATGGTACTTTCAGTTTTGTTCTTTCTCAAGATTGCTTTGATATATGGGGTCATTTGTGTTTTCATATACATTTTAAGATTATTTGTTCTAGTTCTGAAAAAAATGCTAATGGTATTTTGATAGAGATTGCAGTGGATCTATAGATTGTTTTGGGTAGTATGGACATTTTAACAATACTAATTCTTCCAGTCTATGAGCATGGTCTATCTTTCTATTTGTTAGTGTTGTCTTCAGTTTCTTTCATCAGTGTCATACTTTTCAGAGTACAGGCCTTTCATCTACTTGATTAAATTTGTTCCTATGGGTCCTCCTGGGTGGCTCAGTTGGTAGAGTGGCCAACTCTTGATTTTGGCTCAAGTCAGGCCACATGTTGGGCTCCACATTCAGCAGCTTGAGAATTCCCTCTCTCCCTCTCTCTCCTGCACCGCCCCCACTCATGTGTGCTTGCTCACTCACTCTCTCTTTCAAATAAATAAATAAATCTTAAAAAAAAATTATTACTAGGTATTTTATTCCTTCTGGTGCAATTGTAAATGGGTTTTTTTTCTTAATTTCTTTTTTCTACTACTTTGTTTTTAGTGTATAGAAATGCAACAGGTATTTTTGTATCCTATAGATTTACTGAATTCATTAATCAAAATAATTTTTTGGTGGAGTCTTTGGGTTTTCTTTGTATAGTGTTATATCATCTGCAGATAGTAAAAATTTTACTTCTTCCTTACCAATTTGAATGTTTTTTTTTTTTTCCCCTTGTCTGATTGTTATGGCTAGTACTTCCAGTATTATGTTGAATGAAAGTGGTGAGAGCGGTCTTCCTTGTTTTGTCCTGATTTAAGAGAAAAAGCTTTCATTTCCTACAAATGAGTATCATGTTAGCTCTAGGTTTTTTATATATGGCCTTTATTATGTTGAGGTATATTCCCTCTATACCCACTTTGTTGAGAATTTTATCATGAATAGATGTTGGATTTTATCAAATGTTTTTTCTGCATCCATTAAGATTATCATATAATTTTTAATCTCTTTCTTATAATGTGATATATGACACAGATTGATTTGTGGACATTGAACCATGCTTGCATCCTTGGAATAAATCCCACTTGATTGGGGTGAATGATCCTTTTAATGTGTTGTTGAATTCAGTTTGCTAATATTTTATTGAGGATTTTTTGCATTTATGTTCATCAGAGATACTTGCCTATAGTTTTCTTTTTTAGTAGTATTTTTTTGTCTGTTTGTGGTATCAGGGTAATGTTGGCCTCATAGAATGAATTTGGAAGTTTTCTTTCCTTTTCTATGTTTTTGAAATAATTTGAAAAGAGTAGGTATTAACTTTTATTTAAATTTTTGGTTAAATTCACCTCTTAAGTTACCTGGTCCTGTACATTTATTTGTTGGGAGTTTTCGATTATCAATTTAGTACTTACTAGTAATAGGTCTGCTCATGTTTTATATTTCTTCCTGATTGAGGTTTGGAAGATTGCATGCTTCCAGGAATTTCACCATTTCTTCTACGTTGTCTAATTTGTTGGTATATAATTTTCATAGTATTCTCTTACAGTCCTTTGTATTTCTGTAGTATCACTTGAAATTTCTCCTGTTTTGTTTCTCATTTTTAATTTGAGTTCTTTCTCTTTTTTCCTTGATGAGTCTGGCTAAAGGCTTATCAATTTTGTTTATCTTTTCAAGGAAGCAGCTTTTGGTTTTGTTGATATTCTTCATTTGTCTCTACTTCTAAAGTCTATTTTTATAAAGTCTCTGATCTTTAGTATTTCCCTCCTTCTACTAACATTGGGCTTTGTTTGTTCTTCTTTTCCTAGTTTGGTTAGGTGTAAGTTTGGGTTGTTTATTGGAGATTTTTCTTATTTCTTAAGGTGGGCCTGTAGTACCTCTTAAAACTGCTTTTGCTGTGTCCTAAAGATTTGCTTCATTTTTTTTTCAATTTTCATTTGTCTCCATATATATATATATATATACACACACACACACACACATAAACATATATATATAATACACATATATAAATAAATATATACAGTACATATACATATATATGTCTATATGGAATATATATTCCATATAGACAATGTGTTGTTCAAAGCCACTGTTTACTTATTGATTTTCTGTCTGGATGATCTATCCACTGATGTAAATGGGTATTAAAGTCCCCTTCTCACACCAGTCAGAATGGCTAAAATTAACAAGTCAGGAAACGACAGATGTTGGCGGGGATGCGGAGAAAGGGGAACACTCCTACACTGTTGGTGGGAATGCAAGCTGGTGCAGCCACTCTGGAAAACTGTATGGAGGTTCCTCAAAAAGTTGAAAATAGAGCTACCATATGATCCAGCAATTGCACTACTGGGTATTTACCCCAAAGATACAAAAGTAGGGATCCGAAGGGGTACGTGCACCCCCATGTTTATAGCAGCAATGTCCACAATAGCCAAACTGTGGAAAGAGCCAAGATGTCCATCGACAGATGAATGGATAAAGAAGAGGTGGTATATATATACAATGGAATATTATGCACCCATCAAAAGGAATGAGATCTTGCCATTTGCAACGACGTGGATGGAACTGGAGGGTATTATGTTGAGTGAAATAAGTCAAACAGAGAAAGACATGTATCATATGATCTCACTGATATGAGGAATTCTTAATTGTAGGAAACAAACTGAGGGTTGCTGGAGTGGGTGGTGGGGTGGGAGGGATGGGGTGACTGGGGGATAGACACTGGGGAGGGCATGTGCTCTGGTAAGCGCTGTGAATTGTGCAAGACTGTTGAATCTCAGATCTGTACCTCTGAAACAACTAATGCAATATATGTTAAGAAAAAAAGAAGAAGAAGAAGAAGGTAGCGGGAGGGGAAGAATGAAGCAGGGGAAATCGGAGGGGTAGGCGAACCATGAGAGACGATGGACTCTGAAAAACAACCAGGGTTCTAGAGGGGAGGGGGGTGGGAGGATGGGTTAGCCTGGTGGTGGGTATTGAGGAGGGCACACTCTGCATGGAGCACTGGGTGTTATGCACAAACAATGAATCATGGAACACTTCATCTAAAACTAATGATGTAATGTATGGGGATTAACATAAGAATAAAAAAAATGTTAAATAAAGTCCCCTTCTAGGGGCACCTGGGTGGCTCAGTTGTTAAGCGTCTGCCTTCGGCTCAGGTCATGATCCCAGGGTCCTGGGATCGAGCCCCGCATCGGGCTCCCTGCTCGGTGGGAGGCCTGCTTCTCTCTCTGCCACTCCCCCTGCTTGTGTTCCCTCTCTCGCGGTGTCTCTCTCTATCAAATAAATAAAATCTTTAAAAAAAAAAGTCCCCTTCTATTATTGTATTACTGTCACCTTCTCCCTTTATATATGTTAATATTTGCTTTGTATATTTACATGCTTCTATCTTGGCTATATAGATATTTACAACTATTGCATTCTCTTGTTGGATTGATCCCTTATCGTTATGTAATGCCCTTGTTTGTCTTTTATTAAAGTCTTTGCTATAAAGTCTATTTCTGATATATATTTTGCTACCCCAGCCTTTTACTTTATTTTCATTTCCATTTGCATGTAATGTCTTCTTCTATTTCTTTACTTTCAGTCTGTGTATGTCTTTAGGTCTGAAGTGGGTGTCTTTAGAGCAGTAAATAGACGGGTCTTGTTTTCTTTTTTTTTTTAAGATTATTTATTTATTTATTTATTTATTTGACAGAGAGAGACATAGTGAGAGCAGGAACACAAGCAGGGGGAGTGGGAGAGGGAGAAGCAGGCTTCCCGCGGAGCAGGGAGCCCGATGTGGGACTCGATCCCAGGACCCTGGGATCATGACCCGAGCGGAAGGCAGACGCTTAATGACTGAGCCACCCAGGCGCCCCAGGTCTTGTTTTCTTATCCATTTATTTAACCTGTGTTTTTTAACTGAAGCATTTAGTCCATTTGCATTTAAAGTAATTATTGATGAGTCTCTATTTATTGCCATTTTGTTAATTGTTTTATGGGGGTTTTTTGTCAGTATTCTCTTTTTGTTTCTTCTTTGGTTATTCTCTTCCCTTGTGGCTTGATGGCTTTTTTTTACTGTTATACTTGGATTCCCTTCTCTTGAATTTTTATATATCGGTTATAGGTTTTTGGAATTTTGGTTACCACTGGTTTCATTAATAACATTCTATGTGCCTAGCAGTATATATTAAATTGATGGTCGCTTAAGTTTGAACACATTCTAAAACTACTCTGTATTTACTTCCCCCTCCACATTTTATGCACATGATGTTGTGTTTTGCATCTGTTTATTTTGTGTATTCCTTGACTGATTTTTTGTACACAGAATTGATTTTACTACTTTTGTGTTTTATCAGTCTACTATGTTTACCTAATGTTTGTTTTTACCAGTGAAGTTTTTACCTTTTATAATTTTCTTACTTATAGTTATGGTCATTTCTCTCCACTTAAAACTTTCCTTTAACATTTCTTTAAGGCTAGTTCAATAGTGAACTCCTTTCACTGGTTTGGGAAACTATCTCTCTTTCTATTCTGAATGATAAACTTGCTGGGTAGAATATTTTCGGTTGTAGGTTTTTTCATCACTTTGACTATATCACACTAGTCCTTTCTGGCCTGTAAGTTTCTGCTGTAAACTCAGTTGATAGGCTTATGGGGTTCCCTTGTAAGTAAACATTTTCTTTTCTCTTGCTGCTTTTAAGATTCTTTTTTCATCTTTAGTCTTAGACATTTTAATTATTTTATGTCTTGGTGTGGATTTCCTTGGGTTAATCTTGTTGGCATTCACTGTGATTCCTAGACCTGGTTGTCCTTTACCTTGCCCAGATTAAGGAAGTTTTCAGATTGAGGAAGTTTTCAGCTATTGTCCCTTCAAATAAGTTTTCTGCCTTCCACTCCCCACCTCTCTTTTCCTTTTGGAATCCCTAAAATGTGAATGTTGTTATGCTAGATAATGTTGTTGAGGTCCCTGAACATATTCTCATTTTTTATCCTTCTTTTTTCTTTTTGCTATTTAGTTTGGTTCCTTTCCATTACCCTGTCTTCCAGATTACTGATCCCTTCTTCTGCATCTTCTAATCTGTTGTTGATTCCCTCTAGAGTATTTTTCATTCCAATTATCATATTTTTCAGCTCTGACTTTTTTTTATATTTTTTATCTTTTTAAGTTTTCAGTGAGCTCATCCACTCTTTTTTTTTTTTTTAAGATTTATTTATTTATTTATTTATTCATTTGACAGAGAGAGAGAGAGAGAGAGCACAAGCACGGGAGTGGCAGGCAGAGGCAGAGGGAGAAGCAGGCTCCTCGCAGAGCAGGGGAAGCCCAATGTGGGACTCGATCCCAGGACCCTGGGATCATGACCTGAGCTGAAGGCAGTCGCTTTACCAACTGAGCCACCCAGGCACCCGAGCTCATCCACTCTTAAGTCCGGTGAGTATCTTGATGAGCATTACTTTGAAATCTTTATCATCAGGTAGATTGCTTATCTCCATATTGTTTAGCTCACTTTCTTTGATTTTATGGTGTTTAGGACATATTCCTCTGTCTCTTCATTTGGTGTAACTCTGTGTTTGATTCTCTGTATTAGGTAGGTCTGATGCATCACCTGGTTTTGAAGGTTGTGTGGCCTTGTGTAGAAAAAGTACTGTGGTGCCCTTTAGGGCAAACCCCCATGGTCAAAAGAAGCAGACACCCCAAGGGGTACTCCCTGTAGGGGCTGCATGTACACTCCTGTTATGGATGAGTTGCATTTGCTCTGGGCATGCTGGTGGGTGGGGCTTGCCATAAGTCCAGCTTGCTGTAATGACTCCCATTACCTCCTACAAGTATACTGGGCAGTGTTTTGTTTTGTTTTGTTGTTTGTTTTGTTTTTGTAAGTTGTTGAGAGGCCCAGCTGCAGAAATCTTAGGTGCACTGGTGAGCAGGCTGTCACTGAGCCTGGCTATGTGCAGATAACTGCTGTGATAGCTACAGGTGCACTGAAGGTCAGGGCTTGCTGCCCACATAATCAGCTAAGAGGTCAAGCTACAGGAACTGTGGACATACAGGTATGTGGGGTTATCTTCCCCTTCCCCCCCTTCACCAGGGCAGGAGTCACTTTGTTGTGGCACTGGTCCTGGTCAGGCCTGCCTACCAGATGTGGTGGGACAGGAGCTGCCGGGGAGAGAGGGTGGCTGCTTAGGCTGGCAGTTTGGGTGGGACCTGTCCTTAGGGGATCACTGGGGTGAGACACATGGTACTAGCATGACAGATAGTATTAGCACTAGCTCCTGCAAGCATGTAGCTGTCTAGACTAGAGGAGAACAAGAAAATTGGCACCAGAACCAGCACTTTTGTTCCTAGAGAAATGTCCTGCAAATCCCTGCTCCTCCAGCACACGCCCTAAAATTGGTCAATAAATCACCTTCAGGTATACCTCCAATGATTTTCAAACCTTTGCTTCCGTGTTGTCTCAGGCTCAGTTACTTAGCATACTGCCTTTTTAAGGGCAGAGTGTCAGTTTCTTATAGCCCTCTGGCTCTTCTGGAGTTAAGCCCTGCTGATTTTTCAAAATCAGATGTTTTGGGGACTTATGTTTCCAGTGCGGGTTCCCAGGGCTGGGGGAACCTGGTGTGGGGTCTGATCCTCTTGATCATTTGTGCTTGTGCTGTGCCTCCCATCTGTGGTTAGTCTCTCAGGGAGTTTGATTCTCAGCCATGTCTTTGTCCCTTGTAATGTGACCTTCTCTGTAGGACTAGCTGTGTTAGATATGTTCCACTGGTCTTCAGGTTGTTTTCAAAGTTTGTTACAATACATGTAGTTGTTGCTTTGGTGTGTCAGTGGGATGAATTGAACTTAGGATCCTCCTGTGCCATCATCTTTCCTGCATCCCCTAGTTTCACTTTATAACAACCTTATTTTTAGGTCCTTCCTAAAATCCTGGAGATATGGCAATACTCAATGTTCACCCACCTGGAAGCTATAATGACCTAGAGATGGGGAGGCCTGGTCCCTTTAGACTTGGCATATGCTCTCTGGTTGATTAAAATCCCCAGGACTCATGACTGTTGCCTCTGGCTTGTTGCCTTCTGGGCATGTGAATTCTTGGGTCCTACATAACATGATCCAGTTTTGCAAAATATACATGCCTATGCATGAAATGTTACCAAAAATTCTCTCAGGGTAGTGGGATAATGGGTGATTTTCATTTTCTTCTTTATAGTTTTTGTATTTTCTAAATTGTATTACAAAACATGTATTGGTTTTCTGATTAAAAAAGAGTAACTTATTTTTTAGATGTAAATCATTAAACACCACAGAGCCCCATGCTAAAATACAGATGACAGATGTTAACATTATATTCTTAAGGGAAAATTACGCTTCTGAATTCCCTTAACCAAAATAGTGGACCAGGTTACTGATGATTTTTTCATTCACTGTGTTTTTTCCCATTATTTAATAAAAACACATTGGGGCACCTGGGTGGCTCAGTCGTTAAGCGTCTGCCTTC
>NW_023270426.1:28379623-28383152 GCF_011800145.1 Mirounga leonina | reverse complement strand
AACACATTGGGGCACCTGGGTGGCTCAGTCGTTAAGCGTCTGCCTTCGGCTCAGGTCATGATCCCAGGGTCCTGGGATCGAGCCCCGCATCGGGCTCTCTGCTCGGCCGGGAGCCTGCTTCTCCCTCTACCACTCCCCCTGCTTGTGTTTCCTCTCTCGCTGTGTCTCTCTCTGTGTCAAATAAATAAATAAAATCTTAAAAAAAAAAAAAATAGAAGACGGTAGTTTGTTCTTCATGCAATTATATGTTTCTGATGGTTTTAGAAGTTGGAGCCATCATCCTAAAAAGATAAAAGGGAAAATACTGCCTCAAGATGTAAGATATTATCTTACTACAATGAAGTCTAAAGTAGTTCAAATCAAGCAATAAGGAAGCCTCTCATAAGTATATGGGGGAAAGTCATGGATGCCTTTTGCCAGAATTATGGCCTATCGTACACATTTTCTCTCTGCATCTGTGTTCACTTTTTTTTTTTTTTAACTGCTCTCCTGTCCTTTCCAAACTCATTCCTTTACTCATGGGCAGCTATAGGTGCTCAAAACAGGGAAGCCTTAGATTCTGACCTGCTTCCCCAAACCAACTAACTCAGTATTGTAGATGGTATTTCAAAACCATGGGAAAGATAATCTAGTCAGGAGCCATTCTGTTCCAATCACTTGTAGTCAGGACAGTTGGGTTCATCTACCATATTGCTTGTGATACTTACCAGCACATACAGGCTCTTTGGTAAGGCAGTATCCTCCAGGAGAAAATGACTGATAATGCTAACATAAGATGGCTCTTCTGAAAATGCGATACAAATCATTAAAAGAATGATTAGAAACTCTTTGAGAGGGAGGTCTAAGGATGTCATATCCATATATGCTTCAAAAGAGACTGGATCTAAATTTTCAACTTAAAAAATGGTTAATTTTTAATTGAAAATACAAGTGCTATAAATATTTTAAATTTATCATTGATGTGAACTTGTCTCACATACCTTTACTTCTAGTTCATTTGGTCAGAGTAGCTCAATTAAACCTTATATAAGGTTTATTAAACCTTTTGTTGAAGTCTGCTTATCTGTTAGTATCCAAAAAAGTTACCAAGAGAAATGGGAGCTCATCTAACCTTAATACCTAACTACTTCTATCTTCTTTTTCCTTTAGAATCTTTGTGCTTCATTTCCTTTACCTGTCAAATGAAGATCTGTCCATTTGAAAAAAATTATTTTGAATACCTACTAGATGCAAAGTTTGATACTAGTTATTGAGGTGCATGTGTGGCTTGAACATTTCTTAAGGGATTTGAGTGTCAAGGAACTAAGACATGGAATGAATTTGAAAAGAATAAATTCTAATACACACACAAAATATTGTTATTTTCCTTTTTTGAATCCTGTAGAGTATCTGAGGAAATATAAAAGCCTTTGATCTTCCGGGCAACTGAAAATGGAAAGCTGCCACAGGAAGAATCAACTGCACAAACAGTGATTAATATGAAATAGCTAATTGGACTGAGCCCCTGGAGAAAGTACAAAAAGCTCAGAGATGGAGAGGTGCATATTGCTCTATTTATTCTGGCAAAATGAAAGTCTTCTCCCATTTACATTTCTTCTTATTAATATGCTACATGGACTATTGGCTATCCTATTTTATTCTGTTTGCAGGGCTTTAAGAAGGTGACCCAGGGGCAGCTAATGAAGCATGACAAGCACCTAATATCAGTCAAATGTTTCATTATTCCTTTTACATTAATCTCCCCTTCTGCAAAGATTAGTTGAAGTGCTTAGCTGGAGAAACTAGGAGGAAATATGGATAGCAATGGAGATCAGATTAATCCTGGCCTTTTGAACACAAGTACAGAATTTGGCTGAGTGTTGAAAAAAGTAGTAAAACCAGATTCCATTTGAACAAGAGCAATTTAATCACTACACAAAGCAGAATAGTCTGCATCTGGGCATCCATGGCTTTAACTGAACTCATGAAGAACTGAGTATTTTATAGATTATGTGATTCTTAGCTCAAGTCAGAACTGGCAAATAAAAAGTCCCGCACCTTCAGGCTGAATTATAACCTCAGTTTTTCCCTTATTTTTTTTTAAAGATGTTTTCCTCATTATTTCTAGAAACGTATCCCAAGCACAGGAAGTAAATTGTCAGCAATTAATTATCCAGGCTCGTTGGACAAAAGGTTTTCTGCTCTTTCTCCCAGTTCTTTTATCAGAGAAATCTAAGGTGCTCATCTGTGTTTGGAAAATGGAGGCAGCTTCATGAGAACTGGGAAGAGAGGTTGGAATAAAGTGGATTCAGTTTACCCACCTGAACCAGAGGAAGAGACTGGGTTCTTCCATAAACTTGATCCTGTTTCTTTTCCACAAGTCACTAGCCATCTTCTGCCTAAAATGGCAGTGAATGCTAAGTAGAAAGAATGCTGTTATAATAAGCCATTTATCGAGCTCTTGCTATTTACTAGAAACTGAAGAACTTTAACCAAAGTCTTGATTTAGGCTTCAAATGGCATCACTATGTTTTTTTTTTTTTTTTTCCTATAGATAAAGAATTTTTTTTTTTTTTAAAGATTTTATTTATTTATTTGACAGAAAGAGACAGTGAGAGCAGGAATACAAGCAGGGGGAGTGGGAGAGGGAGAAGCAGGCCTCCCGATGAGCAGGGAGCCCGATGTGGGACTCGATCCCAGGACGCTGGGATCATGACCTGAGCCGAAGGCATACGCTTAATGACTGAGCCACCCAGGCGCCCAATAAAGAAATTGTTTTTGTGAAGAAATACTGGATGCTGAAGTAAAATGTGATTACTGATATAGAGGTAAGTCCTTCGGGAATAGAATTTAAAGAGTGCAAGACTTCTCTCCAGTTAAAGCTCTCTTAGCCTTCCTGAACCTACCCTGTAAAATGAATCCAGGCAGTCATGGCATTGTTCTGGGAGAGGGGTGTAATAAGGTGCAAGGGACTGGGGAATTCTAACTTTGAAGCAAATGAAATCTGCATAAAGTCCGTTTTCTTTCTCTTAACACAATGCTTTAACTTACATTCAAAGCATGGACAATATTACCCAACCAAAACCACAAAAACCAAAACTAAAACCCTTCTGTTTCCACTGATCAAGTGACCCTTTTAAATTGTTCTTATCCAGAATGAAGGGGCCAGCGTCAGAGAGGGAGAAGTATACTGGTCTTTTAACACAGTTTTCACATTCAGATAATCTGACTCCAAGACAGATTCTCCAAGACGCTTGCCATGCAAACTGGTGTCCAGGGAGCAACGGCACCAGCATCACCTAGCAGTCAGCTAGCAATGCAGAATTCAAGCCCTACTCCAGGTCTACTGATTCATAATCAACGTTTTATCAAGATCCCCACAAAATCTGCATGCACCCAAGAGTTAAATGGCATTGCTGTCTGTCATTATTTCCTTGGTGTGCAATACTGAGGGGCATCAAAATGACTTTGAAGTTTTGTAAACTTTCGGTCTTGCCAACCTTACTGTACACCTTTGGGGTGAGATGGGACGTACATAGGTTTGCTAAAT
>NW_023270426.1:28353639-28379613 GCF_011800145.1 Mirounga leonina | reverse complement strand
AATTCCACAAGGGATTTTGATATTTAGCCAAAGTTAGTTTTGACTTCAGCCTTGGAGATTTTTTAGGTAGGTAGCAGAGATCTGACCCAGGATGGAGCAGCACCTCTCAGTACCTGCAGACACTCTCTGGGTCACATTTTAGATGTTGGCAGCAGAAAATCTTGTGTTCTCTCCTGGACCTTTAATTTCTTCTCTGAACTTACAGATGCCTAAACTTTTCCAAAGGCATTCTGTTGAGTCGTTCATCACATTCTCCCCCTCCTTGCACACTCTTACCTATTTACCCTCCACTCATGATGAGAAGAGAGAAGCAAGATAGTATGTAGGTAAAGGACAGGCTATTCTCTTCCTTTTTTGTCCTCCTCCAAGTTCTGCTTCTGGAGAAGGAATGGAGCCAATAAAAACTGGGAAAACCTACTGCTTCATCCTTCTTTATGCTTTTTAAAGTCTACTTCATGTTTTTTCTTTTTTCTCAATAAGCAACAGAGATCCAAACCCTTTGTCTTTTATGTTCCCTGCTTCATCTTTATTGATAATTTCTCTGACCCGGGATGTATTTTGAAAAGATAAACATTTCAAAAGTGGGTTGTTCACAGCAATCAAACCCATTTACTCTAGCCAAGGCAAGAGAGCTAAATGTCTGTTGAAATAACCATTGAAGACATTAATTCATAAATGCACATCTGAGCTCATAAACAAGCTTCTCCATTTGCATTGGTTACGTATTTGTACTTGTGTCACTGGCCATTTGTAAGCACTTGATGTGGAATCTCCTTTTCCAGAACTACCTTGTAAGACTCTTGTAAGCTGATCTCCTAAAGAACAGAGAGGAGGCACTTAAAAGAAAGAATAAGTAGTAGTGATTTGGCAACCATAAGTTCACTATTTTGCTTTTCTCCCACACTTACAAATGATCTCTTGGTGAATTGTATATTAATAGCAATGATTTTAATAATGTTCACTTTTTGGCACCATGGGCTTTATGGCCTCTGGGTGCTGGAACAAAATTTATTGAACAAAATGAAAAATTCACCAAATAGGATTGTATCTATGCTCTTCTTGGGGCAATTTTTCTTTAATGGACAGACTTCTTCAATAAGCACAAAGCTATTAGTTAGACATAGTATTGTAATGGCTTTGATGTATGTCAGAGTTGAGTTCCGTTTCCAGCTGCATCAGTCTCCATCTGTCACCTGAGATTCGATATTCCTCTTCATCTGTAAAATGGTATCTATATTAGGGTTGTTGTGAAGGATTAATGACATCACTCATGACAAGTCTTCACCAAGTAAACACTCTGTATATATTAGTTATCAGTATTTTATTGTTTTTGTTACTATCATCTGAAGCAGGATTTTGGGTCTCTGATTTCATGATCCATTTGGGAGCCACAGTCAATCTGATGGGAGCGAGGAAATGATATTGTAAGTAGAATGAAAGTGAAATAATATGTCAAGGTTCTAAGAATTGGGTGGAATAGCTGGGGTATTTATGGAAGGCTGATAGAACCACACAGAAAGCAACAATCTAAATTGTATTTGAGAAAGCAGGTAAACTTATATTGAATTGTTTTATATTTCAATTAGGTGTAGTTGATGTATAATAATATATTAGTTCCTGGTATATAATAATTGGACAATTGTGTACAAGGTGCAGTGCTCACCACAATGTCTAGTTAACATTGGTCATCATAAAAAGTTAGTACATAATCATTGACTATATTTCCTATGTAGTACTTTACATCCCCATGACGTATTTATTTTATGTCTGGGAGTTCATATCTCCTATCCCTCGTCAACTGTTTCACATATACCCCCACCCACTCTCTCTTCTGGCAACAAATAGTTTTTTTCCTTGTATTTATGAGTTTATTTCTTTTGTTTGTCCATTTGTTTTCTTTTGTAGATTCCTCATGTAAGTGAAATTATATGTTGTCTTTCTCTGACTTACTTCATTTAGCCTAGTACTCTAAGGTCCATCTATGCTCTCATGAAGAGAAAGGTTTAATTCTTTTTTATGGCTGATTAATATTCCAGTATATATATATATACACACACACATGATATATCATATATCTGTATCTATCTATATATATATAGATATATAGATATAGTGAACACTTGGACTGCATCCATGTCTTGGTTACTGTAAATAATGCTGCAGTAAACATAGAATGTATATATCTTTTCCAATTAGTGTTTTTGTTTTCTTCTGAATAATACCCAGAAGTGGAATTACTAGATCATACAGCATTTCTATTTTTAACTTTTGGAGGAACATCCATACTATTTTCCACAGTGGCTGCACCAATTTGCATTCCCACCAATAGTGCACAAAGGTTCTCTTTTCTCCACATCGTTGACAACATTTGTTACTTTTTATTTTTTTTGATAAGAGCCATTCTCATTGGGGTGAGGTGATATCTTGTTATTGTTTTGACTTGCAATTCCCTGATGATTAGTGATGTTGAGCATCTTTTTATTTGTCGGTTGGCCACCTAAATGTCTTCCTTGGAAAAATGTCTATTTGGGGTTCTCTGCTCATGTTTTCATCAAATTTTTAATTTTTTGGTGTTGAGTTGTATGTGTGCTCTTTATATATTTTGGATATTAACTCATTATTGTATATACTATTTGCAAATATATTCTCCCATTCAGTAAGTTGCCTTTTTGTTATATTGATGATTTCCTTCACTGTGTAAGAGCTTATTAGTTTTATGAATTTCCAATTGTTTATTTTTGCTTTTCTTTCCCTTGCTTGGGGAGACATACCCAGAAAAATATTGCTAAGGCTACTATCCAAGAGATAACTGCCTACATTTTGTTTTAGGACGTTTATGGTTTCAGGACCAACATTTAGGTCTTTAATCCAGTTTGAATTTATTTTTGTGTATGGTGTAAGAAAGTGATCTAGTTTTCTCAGCACCATTTATTGAAGAGACTGTCTTCTCCCCATTGTATATTCTTACTTCCTTTGTTGTAGATGAACTATATAAGCATGGGTTTATTTCTAAGCTCTTTATTCTGTTCTATTGCTCTTTGTGTCTGTTTTTATGCCAGTAATATACTTGTTTTGATTACTATAGCTTTGTACTATAGTTTGAAATCTGGGATTTTGATAACTCCAGGTTTATTCTTTAATCTCAGGATTGTTTTAATGTTTTTGTGGTATTTTGTGGTTCCATACAAATTGTAGGACTTTTGTTCTAGTTCCCTGAAAAATAGTATTGGTATATTAATGCAGATTGCATTGAATTTATAGGTGGCTTTGGGTAGTATAGGTATTTTATTTTATTTATTTATTTTTTAAAATTTTTTATTGTTATGTTAATCCCCATACATTACATCATTAGTTTTTGATGTAGTGTTCCATGATTCATTGTTTGTGCATAACACCCAGTGCTCCATGCAGAACGTGCCTTCTTTAATACCCAACACCAGGCAAACCCATCCTCCCACCCCCCTCCCCTCTAGAACCCTCAGTTTGTTTTTCAGAGTCCATCATCTCTCATGGTTCGTCTCCCCCTCCGATTCCCCCCCTTCATTCTTCCCCTCTTGCTATCTTCTTTTTTTTTTTTCTTAACATATATTGCACTATTTGTTTCAGAGGTACAGATCTGAGATACAACAGTCTTGCACAATTCACAGCGCTCACCAGGCAGATACCCTACCCGATGTCTATCACACAGCCACCCCATCCCTCCCACGCGCCCCACTCCAGCAACCCTCAGTTTGTTTCCTGAGATTAAGAATTCCTCATATCAGTGAGGTCATATGATACATGTCTTTCTCTGATTGACTTATTTCGCTCAGCCTAACACCCTCCAGTTCCATCCACGTCATTGCAAATGGCAAGATCTCATTCCTTTTCATGGCTGCATAATATTCCATTATATATATATACCACCTCTTCTTTATCCATTCATCTGTCCGTGGACATCTTGGGTGTTTCCACAGTTTGGCTATTGTGGACATTGATGCAATAAACATCGGGGTGCACGTACCCCTTCGGATCCCTCCATTTCTATCTTTGGGGTAAATAGCCAGTAGTGCAATTGCTAGATCATATGGTAGCTCTATTTTCAACTTTTTGAGGAACCTCCATACTGTTTTCCAGAGTGGCTGCACCAGCTTGCATTCCCACCAACAGTGTAGGAGGGTTCCCCTTTCTCCGCATCCCCGCCAACATCTGTTGTTTCCTGACTTGTTAATTTTAGCCATTCTGACTGGTGTGAGGTGGTATCTCATTGAGGTTTTGATTTGGATTTCCCTGATGCCGAGTGATATTGAGCACTTTTTCATGTGTCTGTTGGCCATTTGGATGTCTTCTTTGGAAAAATGTCTGTTCATGTCTTCTGCCCATTTCTTGATTGGATTCTTTGTTCTTTGGGTGTTGAGTTTGAAGAGTTCTTTATAGATTTTGGATACTAGCCCTTTATCTGATATGTCATTTGCAAATATCTTCTCCCATTCTGTCAGTTGTCTTTTGGTTTTGTTGACTGTTTCCTTTGCTTTGCAAAAGCTTTTTATCTTGATGAAGTTCCAATAGTTCATTTTTGCCCTTGCTTCCCTTGCCTTTGGCAATGTTTCTAGGAAGAAGTTGCTGTGGCTGAGGTCGAAGATGTTGCTGCCTGTGTTCTCCTTTAGGATGTTGATGGACTCCTGTCTCACATTTAGGTCTTACAACCATTTGGAGTCTCTTTTTGTGTGTGGTGTAAGGAAATGGTCCAGTTTCATTCTTCTGCCTGTGGCTGTCCAATTTTCCCAACACTATTTGTTGAAGAGACTGTCTTTTTTCCATTGGACATTCTTTCCTGCTTTGTCGAAGATTAGTTGACCATAGAATTGAGGTCCATATCTGGGCTCTCTATTCTGTTCCATTGATCTATGTGTCTGTCTTTGTGCCAGTACCATACTGTCTTGATGATGACAGCTTTGTAATAGAGCTTCAAGTCTGGAATTGTGATGCCGCCAGCTTTGCTTTTCTTTTTCAACATTCCTCTGGCTATTCAAGGTCTTTTCTGGTTCCATATAAATTTTAGGATTATTTGTTCCATTTCTTTGAAAAAAGTGGATGGTATTTTGATGGGGATTGCATTGAATGTGTAGATTGCTCTAGGTAGCATTGACATCTTCACAATATTTGTTTTTCCAGTCCATGAGCATGGAACGTTTTTCCATTTCTTTGTGTCTTCCTCAATTTGTTTCATGAGTATTTTTTAGTTTTCTGAGTACAGATCCTTTGTCTCTTTGGTTAGATTTATTCCTAGGTATCTTATGGTTTTGGATGCAATTGTAAATGGGATCGACTCCTTAATTTCTCTTTCTTCTGTCTTGTTGTTGGTGTATAGGAATGCCACTGATTTCTGTGCATTGATTTTATATCCTGCCACTTTACTGAATTCCTGTATAAGTTCAAGCAGTTTTGGGGTGGAGTCTTTTGGGTTTTCCACATAAAGTATCGTATCATCTGCAAACAGTGAGAGTTTGACTTCTTTGCCGATTTGGATGGCTTTGATTTCTTTTTGTTGTCTGATTGCTGTGGCTAGGACTTCTAATACAATGTTGAATAGCAGTCGTGATAGTGGACATCCCTGCCGCGTTCCTGACCTTAGGGGGAAAGTTCTCAGTTTTTCCCCATTGAGAATGATACTCGCTGTGGGATTTTCTTAGATGGATTTTATGATCTTGAGGTATGTACCCTCTATCCCTATACTCTGAAGAGTTTTGATCAAGAAAGGATGCTGTACTTTGTCTAATGCTTTTTCTGCATCTACTGAGAGGATCATATGATTCTTATTCTTTCTTTTGTTAATGTATTGTATCACGTTGATTGATTTGCAGATGTTGAACCAACCTTGCAGCCCAGGGATAAATCCCACTTGGTCGTGGTGAATAATCCGTTGAATGTACTGTTGGATCCTATTGGCTAGTATTTTGGTGAGAATTTTTGCATCCATGTTCATCAGGGATATTGGTCTGTAATTCTCCTTTTGGATGGGGTCTTTGTCTGGTTTTGGGATCAAGGTAATGGTGGCCTCATAAAACAAGTTTGGAAGTTTTCCTTCCATTTCTATTTTTTAGAACAGTTTCAGAAGGATAGGTATTAATTCTTCTTGAAATGTTTGGTAGAATTCCCCTGGGAAGCCCTCTGGCATTGGGCTCTTGTTTGTTGGGAGATTTTTGATGACTGCTTCAATTTCCTTAGTGGTTATAGGTCTATTCACGTTATCTATTTCTTCCTGGTTCAGTTTTGGTAATTGATACATCTCTAGGAATGCCTCCATTTCTTCCAGGTTATCTAATTTCCTGGCATAGAGTTGCTCATAATATGTTCTTATAATTTTTTGTATTTCTTTGGTGTTGGTTGTGATCTCTCCTCTTTCATTCATGATTTTGTTGATTTGCGTCATTTCTCTTTTCTTTTTGATGATTCTGGCCAGAGGTTTATCAATCTTGTTAATTCTTTCAAAGAACCAGCTCCTAGTTTCATTGATCTGTTCTACTGTTCTTTTGGTTTCTATTTCATTGATTTCTGCTCTGCTCTTTATGATTTCTCTTCTCCTGCTGGGTTTAGGCTGCATTTGCTGATTTTTCTCCAGCTCCTTTAGGTGTAGGGTTAGGTTGTATATTTGAGAACTTTTTTGTTTCTTGAGAAAAGCTTGTATTGCTATATACTTTCCTCTTAGGACTGTCTTTGCTGCATCCCAAGGATTTTGAATAGTTGTGTTTTCATTTTCATTGGTTTCCATGAATTTTTTTAATTCTTCTTTAATTTCCTGGTTGATGCATTCATTCTTTAGTAGGATGCTCTTTAGCCTCCAGTATTTGAGTTCTTTCTGACTTTCCTCTTGTGATTGAGTTCTAGTTTCAAAGCATTGTGGTCTGAAAATAGTCAGGGAATGATTCTAATCTTTTGGTACCGGTTGAGACCTGATTTATGACCTAGGATGTGATCGATTCTGGAGAATGTTCCATGGGCACTAGAGAAGAATGTGTATTCCGTTGCTTTGGGATGGAATGTTCTGAATATGTCTGTGAAGTCCATTTGGTCCAGTGTGTCATTTCAAGTCTTTATTTCCTTGTTGATCTTTAGATGATCTGTCCATTTCAGTGAGGGAGGTGTTAAAGTCCCCCACTATTATTGTATTGTTGTCAATGTGTTTCTTTGCTTTTGTTATTAATTGGCTTATCTAAGTGGCTGCTCCCATGTTATGGGTATAGATATTTACAATTGTTAGATGTCCTTGTTGGATAGACCCTTTAAATAGGATCTAGTGTCCTTCCTCATCTCTTATTACAGTCTTTGGTTTAAAATCTAATTTGTCTGATATAAGGATTGCCACCCCAGCTTTCTTTTGGTCTCCATTAGCATGGTAAATGGTTTTCCACCCCCTCACTTTCCATCTGGGGGTGTCTTTGGTTCTAAAATGAGTCTCTTGCAGACAGCATATCGATGGGTCTTGTTTTTTAATCCAATCTGATAGCCTGTGTCTTTTGATTGGGGCATTTAGTCCATTTACATTCAGGGTAACTATCGAAAGATATGAATTTAGTGCCATTGTATTGCCTGTAAGGTGACTGTTCCTGTATATTGTCTGTGTTCCTTTCTGGTCTATGTTGCTTTTAGGCTCTCTCTTTGCTTAGAGGACCCCTTTCAATATTTCTTATAGGGCTGGGTTCGTGTTTGCAAATTCCTTTAGTTTTTGTTTGTCCTGGAAGCTTTTTATCTCTCCTTCTATTTTCAATGACAGCCTAGCTGGATAGAGTATTCTTGGCTGCATATTTTTCTCGTTTAGTGCTCTGCATATATCCTGCCAGTCCTTTCTGGCCTGCCAGGTCTCTGTGGATAGGTCTGTTGCCAATCTAATGTTTCTACCATTGTAGGATACATCTCTCTTCTCCCAAGCTGCTTTCAGGATTTTCTCTTTGTCTTTGAGACTTGTAAGTTTTACTATTAGATGTTGGGGTGTTGACCTATTTTTATTGATTTTGAGGGGGTTCTCTGTGCCTCCTGGATATTGATGCCTGTTTCCTTCCCCAAATTAGGGAAATTCTCTGCTATAATTTGCTCCAAGATACCTTCTGCCCCTCTCTCTCTTTCTTCTTCTTCTGGGATCCCAATTATTCTAATATTGTTTCGTCTTACGGTATTGCTTATCTCTCGAATTCTGCCCTCGTGATCCAGGAGTTGTTTATCTCTCTTTTTCTCAGCTTCTTTATTTTCCATCATTTGGTCTTCTATATCAGTGATTCTCTCTTCTGCCTCATTTATCCTAGCAGTTAGTGCCCCCATTTTTTATTGCACCTCATTAATAGCCTATTTGATTTGACTTGGTTAGATTTTAGTTCCTTTATTTCTCCAGAAAGGGTTTCTCTAATAACTTCCATGCTTTTTTCAAGCTCAGCTAGTATCTTTAAAGTCATGATTCTGAACTCTAGTTCCGACATTGTACTTATGTCCATATTGAGTAGGTCCCTGGCAGTTGGTACTACTTCTTGTTCTTTTTGTTGAGGTGATTTTTTCCGTCTTGTCATTTTGTGCAGAGGAGAATAGATGAATGAGAGAACAAAATGCTAACAGGGTAACAATGTTCCCAGAAAATATACTCTAAAGAAATCAGAAACGACCTGAAGCCAGGGGAAAAGAAAGGGAAAGAAAGAAAAAAGAAAAAGAAAAACAAACAAAAACAGAACAACAACAAAAAAAAACAGAATATGATCAAATATGATCAGGCTGGTGCATAGATCAGTGCCACACACTAGATTTTGGGTGTATTTTGGTCTGTTAGAAGAAAGTGCCTCCCAAAATTTTAAGGAAAGAAAAACTTATATATGTACAAAAATAAGGGTTGCTATGATGAAGGGATGGAATATGACTGTAAAGATGAAAATTATAAAAAAATTTATAAAGGAATTGATAAGTTGTTTGAAAAAAAAAGTAGAGGGTTTAAAAAAAAAAGGAAAAAAAAAAGGAAGAGAATGTGATCAGGCAGGACAGTAGAACAAAACCATACACTAGAGATTTAGGGCATATTTTGATCTGTTAGAAGAAAGTATCTCAAAATTTTAAATAGAGAAAAAAAATATATATATATGCCAAAAATACGGGTAACTACTATGAAGGGATAGAATATGACTCTAAAAATGAAAAATAAAAATGTTTTTTAAAAAAGGGATTGATAAGATGTTGGTTGAAAAAGGGAAAAAGAAAAATTCAAAAAAAAAAAAAGATAGTTAAAAAAAATTAACTTTGAAAGACTAAAGAATCATGGTAAAAAAGCCATGGATTCTATGTGCATTATTCCCCTAGCTCTGGAGTTCTGGCATTCTCATTGATCGGTAAACTTGGTCTTGGCTGTCTGTTCTTCCTGATCTTCTGGGGGAGGGGCCTGTTGCCGTGGTTCCCAAATGTCTTTGCCAGAGGTGGAATTGCCCTGCCCTTGCCCAGTCTGGGCTAAGTAATCTGCTCGGGTTTGCTCTTGGGAGCTTTTCTTCCCTGGAAGCTTTCCGTACAGCTTTGGAGGAGGAGAGTGAAAATGGCGGCCTCCCAATCTCCACCATGGAGGAGCAGAGAACTCAGGGCCCTGCTCCTCAGTGAGCCCCCAGAGAAAAGCAGTCAATCACTCTTATCTCCCAGGTCTCTGGCCTCACTCCATGCTCACCTGGCCTGTGACTGAGCGTTTCTATCTGTGGCACCTGACCCCGTGTGGAGTCTCCAAACCCAGCAGATCCCTGTGGTGTGCTCCCATGCCGCTCCTCCTGGGGGAGGAAGGGGAGTCTCCTCGGATCTGCCACTTGTTGGGTCCCTGCTGGAAGAGCAGTGGCCCAACTGTGCCACGGATCACAGTTTATGGCAACCCCAAGCTGAGAGCCCATGCCCTGGCTCCATCTCTGCAGCCAGCTTCCCCGTTCTCATACCTGGGAGCTCTGCTGCACTCAGGCACCCCTGGTCTTTCTGTGACCCCGAGGGTCCTGAGACCACACTGTCCCACGAGGGTTCCACACCCCTCTTAGCCACTGGAGCGCCGTCCCTCAGCAGAGCAGACTTCTAAAAGTTCTGATTTTGTGCTCCGAGGCTCTATCACTTGCGGGTAGCAGCTGATGGAGGCCCCCTTCCCCGCCATCTATCCTCCTGAACATCGCCTTGGATTCACTTCTATGCACGTCCTACCTTCCAGAAAGTGGTCGCTTTTCTGTTCAGAGAGTTATTGCTATTCTTTTCTTCGATCTCCTGTTGAGTTTGTAGGTGTTCAGAATGGTTTGATCTCCATCCAGCTGAATTCCTGAGACCAGATGAAATCCAGGTCTCCTACTCCTCTGCCATCTTGCTCCGCCCCCTGGGTGGTATAGGTATTTTTAAAAAATTAGTTTTTCCAGGAGTGTATCTTTCCATTTGTGTCATTTTCTGTTTCTTTCATATACATCTTATAGTTTTGAGAGTACAAGTCTTTCTCCTCCTTGGTTAAATTTATTCCTAGGCATTTATATATTTACTTTTTTTGGTGCAACTAGAAATGGGATTGTTTTCTTAATTTCTCTTTCTGATCTTTTGTTATTAGTGTATAGAAATGCTGTGGATAGCTCTGTATTGATTTTGTATCCTGTAGCTTTACTGAGTCCCTTTATTCTGATAGTTTTTTGGTGGAGTCTTTAGGATTTTTTATATATAGTATCATGTCGTCTGAAAATAGTGATAGTTTTACTTCTTCCTTACCAATATGGATACCTTTTATTTATTGTCTGATTTCTATGGCTGAGACTTCAGTACTATGTTGAATAAGAGTGTGAGAGTAAACATTCTTGTCTTCTTCCCGATCTTAGAGGAAAAGCTTTCAGTTTTTTTTACCATCAAGTAAGATATTAGCTGGGTTAGTAATATGTAACTTTAAGGTATGTTCACTCTAAATCTATTGTGTTGAGAGATTTTATCATTAACAGATATTGCATTTTGTCAAATGCTTTTTTTGCACCTATTGAGACAATCATGATTTTTATCCTGTATGTATTTATGTATGTATTTTGAAAAGGAGAGGGGGGAGGGGCAGAGGAAGAGTGTAGAGAGAATCTTAAGCAGGCTCCATGCCCAGCACGGAGCCTGATGTGGGACTTAATCTATCTCATAACCCTGAGATAATTACCTGAGCTGAAATCAAGAGTTGGACTTTTTTTTTTTTTAATTTTATTGTATTATGTTAGTCACCATACATCATTGGTTTTTGATGTGGTGATCCGCAATCCATTGTTTTCATATAACACCCAGTGCTCAATGTGGTATGTGCCCTCCTTAATACCCATCACTGGGCTAACCAATCCCCCCTCCCCTCTAAAACCCTGTTTGTTTCTCAGAGTCCATAGTCTCTCATGGTTCATCTCTCCCGCCAATTCCCCCCCTCCCATTTTTCCCTTCCTTCTCCTAATGTCCTCCATGCTATTCCTTAATGTTCCACAAATAAGTGAAACCATATGATAATTGACTTTCTCTGCTTGACTTATTTCACTTAGCATCATCCAGTCCCATCCATGTTGATGTAAAAGTTAAGTATTCATCCTTTCTGATGGCTGAGTAATATTCCATTGTATATATGGACCACATCTTCTTTATCCATTCATCTGTTGAAGGGCATCTCAGCTCTTTCCAGTTTGGCTATTGCAGACATTGCTGCTATGAACATTGGGGTGCATATGGCCCTTCTTTAAAATGTTTATCATCATTAGCCATCAGGGAAATCCAAATCAAAACCAAATTGAGATACCACCTTATACCAGTTAGAATGGCCAAAATGGACAGGGAAAGAAACAACAAATGTTGGAGAGGTTGTGGAGAACAGGGAACCCTCTTACACTGTTGGTGGGAATGCAAGTTGGTACAGCCACTTTGGAAAACAGTGTGGAGGTTCCTCAAAAATTTAAAAATAGAGCTACCCTATGACCCAGCAATTGCACTACTGGGTATTTAATCCAAAGACACAGATGTAGTCAAGAGTTGGACTCTTAACTGAATGAGCTATCCAGACACCCCTATCCTTTATTTTGTTAATTGTATATCACATTGATTTGCAGATATGGAACCATCCTTGCATCCCTGAAATAAGTTTCACTTGGTCAAGGTCAATGATCATATATTTTGATGAGGATTTTTTGTAGGTGTTCATTGGAGACATACATTTGCCTGTACTTAGTGTATGTATGTATATATTTGTCTGATTTTGGTATCAAGGAAATGTGGGCCTCATAGAATGAATTTAGAAGCATTTTGTCCTCTTCTATTTCTTGGAGTGGTTTGAGGAGAATTGGTATTAACTTTTCTTTAAATGTTTAGTAGAATTCACCTGTGAAGCCATCTGGTTCTGGAATTTTGTTGGAAGTTTTTTGATTTCTGATCAATTTCATTACTAGTAATGGGCATTTTTATATTTTCTATTTCTTCCAATTTAGTTTTAGAGAGTGAATATTTCTAGAAATTTCAACATTTTTTTTAGGTTGTCCAATTTGTTGGCATATAATTTTAATAGTAGTCTCATAATCCTTTCTAGTTCTTTGGTGTCAGTTGTAACTTTTCATTTGTTTCATGTATTATTTTTGTCCTTGCTAAAGGTTTATCAATTTTGTTTATCTTTTCAAAGACCCAGCTCTTGATTTTTATTGATCTTTTCTATTGGTTTTTGTCTCTATTTCATTTATTTCTGCTCTTTTATTCTACTAACCTTAGGCTTTATTCTCTTTCTAGTTCATTTAGGCGTAGGGTTAGATTGTTTGAGATTTTTCTCATTTTCTTGAGGTAGGCTTATATTGCTATAAACTTTCCTCTTAGAACTACTTTTATTACCTCACAATGATTTTGAACCATTGTATTTCCACTTTACTTACTCTTGAGGTGCATTTTTATTTCCTTTTTGATTTCTTTGTTGACCCATTTACTGTTTCATAACATGTTGTTAGCCTGTACATATTCTTCCCCCCCACCTCCCATTTTTCATTTTCTTTTTTTGTGATTGAATTTTAGTTTCATGCTGTGGTGGTTGAAAATGATGCTTGATAGGATTTCTGTATTCCTAAATGTATTTATCCTAACATGTGATTTATCTTGAAGAATGTATCATTTACACTTGAAAAGTATGTGTATTCTGTTAGTTTTGGTTGGAATATTCTGTATATGTCTTTTAAGCCCACCTGGTCCAAGCTGTCTTTCAAAGTCATTGTTTCCTTATTAATTTTCTGTCTGGATATAAGTGGGGTGTTAAAGTCTGCTTCTATTGCTGTATTACTGTCAACTTCTCCCTTTATGTCTGTTAATATTTGCTTTATATATATATTGAGTGCATAGATACATACATATATATAGAGAGAGTACATAGATATTTACAATTATTATATCCTCTTGTTGGATAGATCCCTTTATCAATCATTATTTATTTGTTTTCAAGTCTATTCTGTCTAAATAACAAGTGGGTGAATGAAGAAATCAAAGAGGAGATAGAAAAAAATACATGGAGACTAATGGAAACAAAATGGACCAAAATCTTTTGGACATAGGCAAAGCAGTTCTAAAAGGGAAGTTTATAGTGATAAAGACCTCTAAGAAACAAGAAAAATCTCAAATAAACACTTTAACCATACACTTAAAGATTGGAACAGAAAAAAAATAGAGTTAGGTCTTTGCAAAGTTAAACTAAATTGATAAACCTTTAGTTAGACTCATCAAGAATGAGAACAAGTAAAATCAGAAATTAAAGAGAAGAGTAACTGATACTACAGAAGTGGGATTATAAGGCTATGAAAAATTATATGCCAACTAACTCAACAACCTAGAAGAAGTAAATTCCTACCAGTATAATCTTTCAAAACTGAATCAGGAAGTAAAAGAAAATCTAAACAAGATTCAATCAGTAATCAAAAAACCTCCAACAAAGAAATGTCCAGGACCAGATGGATCCATATGTGAATTGTACCAAACATAAAGAAGTGTTAACACCTATTCTCAAACTATTCCAAAAAATAGAAGATGAGGGAAAGCTTCCATATATATTCTATGAGACCAGTATTACCCTGATGTCAAAACCAAAGAAAGACACTTAAAGACCAATATCTCTGGTGAACAAAAAATAAAAATCCTCAACAAAATATTAGCAAACCACATTCAATAAAACTTCAAAAGGATCATTCACCACGATCAAAAGGAATTTATTATTCGGACACTAGGGCAGTCCAGTATTTGCAAATCAATCAACATGATACCCCACATAATCAAAATGAAAGATAAAAAGTCATGTCATAATTTAACATTAGTTCATGATAAAAACTCTCAGCAAAGTAGAGTTTAGAAGGCATATACCTCAACATAATAAAGGCCATCTATGACAAATACACAACTAGTATCATCCTCAATGGTGAAAAACTGAAAATTTGTCCTCTAAGATGGGGAAGAAGACAAGGATTTCCACTCTCACTACTTTATTCAACATAGTACTGGAAGTTCTAGCTGCAGATAATAAAGTAAAATTATCACTATTTTAGATGATACCATACAGAGAGAACCCTAAAAACTCCACCAAAGACATAATGAAACTAATATATGAATTCAGTAAAGTTGCAGGATACAAAATTAATATATGGAAATCTGTTGCACTAATAATGAAGTAGCCCAAAGAGAAATTAAGAGAACTATCAACTTCAACAGAAAGTATAATATCCTTAGGAATAAACTTAACAAAGTAGGTGAAAGACCTGTAACTGAAAACTGTAAAACATGGTGAAAAACATTGAAGATAACAAAAAAATATAAAGCCATCATGCTTATGGACTTGAAGAATGATATTGTTCAAATGTCCATACTACTCAAAGCAATCTACAGATTCAGTCAATTCTTATCAAAATACCAACAGTATTTTTTATAGAACTAGAAGAAATAATCCAAATATTTGTAGGGAATGACAAAAAACCCTGAATAGCCAAAGTAATCTTGAAAAACAAAGCTGGAAGTATCACATTCCCAGATTTTCAAGTATGGTACTGGCACCAAAAAAAAAAAAAAAAAAGCATAGCTTAATGGAATAGAATAGAAAATTCAGAATTAAATCCAAACCTATATGTCAGTCTATGACAGAGGGGGCAACACTCTATAGGAAAAGACAGTCTCTTGGATGGCTGCATGCAAAAGAATGAAACTAGACCACTTTCTCACACCATACCACAAACTCAAAACTGTAAGGATCTAAATGTGAGTCATGAAACCATAAAACATCTAGAAGAAAATATAGGCAATAATCTTTTTGATATCGGCCTTAGTAACAGTTTTCTAGATATGTATCCTAAAACAAAGGAAACAGAATTAAAATAAAACTATTGTTATTACAGCCCCCCAAAATGTTTTTACACAATGAAGAAAACTATCAACAAAAGAAAAATGCAACCTACTGAATGGGAAAACATAACTGCAAACAATAAAGTCTGTCTTGTCTAAGTCTTGCTACCTACCTTTTTCTCCCCATCTGTATGTGTCTTTAGGTCTGAAATGAGTCTCTTATAGGCAGCATATAGATGAGTTTTGTTTTTTTAATACATTCAGTCACCCTGTGTCTTTCAATTGGATCATTTAGACCAATTACATTTAGAGTACTTACTGATAGGTATATACTTACTGCCATTTTGTTAATTTTTTCTGGTTGTATGTAGTTTTTGTTTTTCTTTCTCCTCTTGTTATCTTCCCTTGTGATTGATGACTTTCTTTGTGTTATGTTTGGATTCCTTTCTCTTTATTTTTTATCTATTGTAGGTTTTGGTTTGTGGTTATCATAGAGTCAAATATAATACCCCATGTATATGGCAGTCTATATTAGCTTGATGGCCTCTTAAGTTTGAACACATTTTACCCCCCCCACCAACGTTTTATGTTTATGATGTTATATTTTACATCTTTCTATTTTGTGTATCCCTTGACTAATTTGTATATATGTGTGTGTATATACATATATAATTGATTTTACTACTTTTATCTTTTTATACTAGCTTTTCAAGTGACTGATCGACTGTCTTTATTGTACATTTGTTGTTTTTTTTTAAAGATTTTATTTATTTATTTGAGAGAGAGAGAATGAGAGACAGCATGAGAGGGAGGAGGGTCAGAGGGAGAAGCAGACTCCCCGCTGAGCAGGGAGCCCGATGCGGGACTCGATCCCGGGACTCCAGGATCATGACCTGAGCTGAAGGCAGTCGCTTAACCGACTGAGCCACCCAGGCGCCCCTGTACATTTGCTTTTACCAGTGCAATTTTTCCTTTCAAAAACTTTTACTTCTAGGTATGACCTTTTCTTTTCCACTTAACGAAGTCCCTTTAACATTTGTTGGAGGGATGCCAGTCCTGACTGAGGCTGCCCACAGGGTGTGGTAGGAGTTGCTATGGAGAGGTTCCTCTTAGGACAGGTGGGTTGGGCAGGGTGGATCTGTAGAGAAATGTCTAAACTGGCTAGGCAGTGTAAGTAAGGTAGATGGAAGGTGTCAGAACTGGTTTCCACAATTACCTGGCTAGAGAGGCTGTAGCAGGGCAAGAAAAATGGCACCTGTCAGCACTTTCATTCCCAGAGAAAGCTCCTGCAGATCCCTTCTCCTCTAGCATATGTCCTAAAATTAGTCAATAAATCTTCCTGTATACTCAGAACTTTTCACACTGCTGCTTCTGTGCTGGGTCTCAGGCCTACTGATATAGCATGCTGGCCCTTTAAGAGTAGAGACTCAGTGTCCTATAGCCCTCCAGCTCCAAGGGTTAAGCTCCCCTGATTTTCAAAGCCATAATACTATGTGGGCTTATCTTCCCAGTGCAGGTCCCCAGACCTTGGGGTGTTTCATCTGGGGCTGAATCCCTTGGTTCTCAGGGAGTAACACTATACCTATGATATTCCTTCCTCTTGTGGGCTGCCACTGTGCCAAGGCTTTGTTTCCCTACCAGTCACATATTGGCTGTGTGACCTTAGCTGAGTCATCTCTGATCTTCAGTTTTTACATTGTTGAAGGGGAACAATTATACCTCATGGCATACTTCCAAAACTTGTTGTAAAGGAAACAAGTAGGTGTGCAAATGTAATGAGTCTTTGTTCATAAACTCAGATGTGCAAAACTATCAAAAAACATTTAAAATTGAATCTGCACCCTCATCCCAGTGGGCTGGCAGAAATTTCAATCTTGGTTATTTTGAGTCTTCCTCCTCCTCCCTACACCTGTAGGAAGGTGTTTTGGCATTATGAGAGCATTCAGAAGACTCCTTCAGGCCACTGACCTTTTGTTTACTCTTACTAACAATGAGACATATCCATTGTCTTTACTCACATTTCCCTTATTTCTGTGCTTCCCTACAGATGTGGAGATGCTTGGAAAAGCCTGGACCCCTATGCCAGGCAACATCCTCCCTAGGTGCATTTGTTTGCGCCCCCCATTCATCCCCATGCAGTGGTCACTTCCCAGCCAGGGTGGTGCTCTCTTTTTTCCCACCTTCTCTAGAATACCCATTATTAAAAAAAAAAAAAATGTTCTGAGGCCTTTCATCAAAACTAGAAAGATCTATTGAACTCAAGGAGATTTTTGCTTTCTACCCCGCAAAACTGGCTTGAGACAGGGGGTCCAGAAAATAAACAGGACCTGGATACATACTCAGAAAATGAAGAAGGAAAAAAGAGAATAATACAACTTTGTATATTAATAAGTTATCTTGTCAAAGGGCATTTAAGACACATAAACTCTGATACATGCATGCATTTGTGGTTAGAATTCACCCCTGAGTTACAGGTAGCTTTGTGGAGCAGTGGGTAACTAACCAGAAAAGAGGCATGTCTCCCACCATTCACAGATGCTGCTCTTTCTCGGTTGTAGTTCATGTCACGGTCATTACATTGTGGATTTCATCTTTGAAGAGGCCTCCAGAGCCAGTATAGATCACTGAATCTTTTATTAAACTCTGCTAAGGCCTAATAGTCTGGAATGTTTCATTATTTTCTTGGCAGGACTAGTATGTTATTTTTTTAGCAGGCTGCAGAAACCAGAAGTTGGGAAAAGGCGTATGCCACTGTTTGGGGATCCACAAGCAAGGGGCCCATTACAGTGCCTTTAAAAAGAATATATTCACTAGTAGGCCTTGCTCTTTTCTGTGCTGGAGTCTCAGTTCCATTTTCCTACCTCCCCTGCCCATCCAGCCAATGTCCACCAAAATGGGCATGTAATATTAACTTCTACTTATTTAGTGCTTACTCTGTGCCAACCTTTGTATTTAGAACTTAAAAGGCCTCTACCATTGTAGTGGGTTGAATTGTGCTCTCCCCCAAAACTATGTTCCCTAAAAGGATGTATCCAAGTCCTAATTAATTACTCATGCCTATAGAAATAAGGTCTTTGCAGATGTGTTTTGGGTTCGATAATGTCATCCCAAAGTTCAGGTATACCTCAGCCTTTGAATGTGACTTAGGAAATAGAGTCTTTGCAGATGTAATTAGTTAGGGATCCGAATTTGCCCATATTTCATTAAGGAGGCCCTAAATTCGATGACTGCTGTCCTTATAAGAAGAGGAGAGCATAAAGACTCAGACAAACATATGGAGAAAGTAGGTTATACGAAGATGGAGGTATGCTGCAGCGAGCCAACAAATGCCAGGAACCTCCAGATGCTAAAAGAGGCGAGGAAGAAATCTCTTCTAGAGGCTTTGGAAAAAGCAAGGCATCTTGATTACAGACTTCTGGATTCCAGAATTGTTGGAGAGTAAATTTCTGTTGTTTTAAGCCACTTACTTTGGTGGTACTTTGTTACCTAGCATCCCTAGGAAACCAATATAAGATATAACTAAGTTAGGAACTCAAGAAGAGATTGTCCTCAATTTAGAGTGGAGCTTAAATCCATAAGGACTGGTATCCTTATAAAAGAAAAAAAATGGATATCTGAGACATAATAACCTAGAGGACGAAGACAGGGGCAGAGATTGGAGCAATGGGTGTAGAATCTAAAGAACACCAGGATTTGCAGACAACCAACAAAAGCTAGGGAAGGGGCTAGGTATGGATTCTGTCTCAGAGCCTCCAAAAGGAAACAATCTTGTCAATACCTTGATTGAAGACTCTGGTTTCCAGAACCGTGAGATAATACACTTCTATAGTTTTAAGCCACCAAGTTTGCAGTAATTTGTTACAGCAGCCCTAGAAAACTAATATAACAATTTAATCCTGACAATAGCCCTGTGATAAGTAATCTCATCCCCTTTTCACTGAAAAGGAGATTAAAGAGAACAATGGTTAAAGTAGCTTGACAGTATCACACAAATTTCAAGTGCACAGCTAGAATTCAAACTCAGGGTTTAAGTCTAGCTCTTCTAAATTCTGAGCCCACATGTTCCACCCTTTTACCAAATCGGTTTTCTATATCTACTAAGGGAATATTTCTTTACCCAGAAGAACCACTAAAATAAATAAATAAAACAGTCTATTTCTTTGAAACATGTGTAAGAGAAGTGAAAAGAACCAAATCTACTTCTTTTCTTCCTGAGTTGTCTATTTTGTCCAGGCACTATACTGTATTCTGAGGAGACAAAGGGGGAAAAGGTGCAGTTTCTATCTCTAAAACATTAACTATTGACTAAATGAGAAAAAAACTAGTGATTCCTTGAGAGGCATACCTAGTAGCAAGTAATACTTCAAAGAGATAGTGCTATCTTGAAATGTGAAAGGGACTTAATTCATCCATAAAGAAGTGGAATACTGGCAGGCATATGGTGGGGGCAGGGAAAAGGAGAATACTTTTGATGGAAGGCACACATGTACAAAGAAAGATTAGAGGTGAGAAAGGTTATGGCCCATTTATGGTGTGTTTCCTCGTGGCCAGAGATCAAGCTAGGAACAGAGCAAGGAGTCAGCTCTATGATGAACTCTGGATGCCAAGATGAAATTAATTCTCAAAAGAGAGGAACTCCAGGGAAAGACACAGGGAATGCAACATTTCAGTGAGATACCATTTTTCAGCAAATAGTATCTGCCTTGCCTATCCTTTGAGCTAAAAGAACAAGGTTGTGATGTCCTATTAAAATAAATATTTCTCTTTTAAATCTGAACTTTATTAGTATCTGTAAAAGAAAAGTTGTACTGGACAAGTGAACCAGGCAAGAAAGTCTTTATTCAAAATTACTGCAATAGGGGAGAGTGAATGAATCCCACTCTACTGAAACAAAAGGCAGTTTTTAAAACACTGATGTGAACTAGAGGAAGAGTACTGGCTGGAGTTTAGGGAAGAGTTTGGTCAGTGTGATTAGACCATGAGTGTTTGCTAATTGGTGCTTATCAAAGTTAAACTCTTACCCTCCCACAGAGGCTGGGATATAGAAGCAAGATCTCCTTATATAATTCCATTTCAAAGGGATAACTCCCCAGTGTCAAGAAAGACATACCTAGGATGTAAAACTGGCAAGAAGCTGGAGAAGATTTACATCTCAAAGAGGCAGAGAAAGGACTTATAAATGAAAGTTTTCTAAAGTAAATGCCTAAGAAAAGTGGGGGTTGGCCCACTTTTGGTTAAGAAGCAACCTGTCTAAATTGGTCGTATGGAACCGGTTTGATGTTTTTGTTTTTAAACAAAACACCAATCAGTTTAAGTAAGTCATGGCAATTAGGGTGACAGAAAAAGCTTGGCTTTTGTCAACAGGAAAATCTAGATTTATATCTGGATGCATTACTGAATTTCATGGATCCTGTTTCCTCATTTATAAAATAGAAGAGATATTTTATACATACTTTGTGGGTTGCTTTAAGGATTTACAAGTCATGCAAATATATTTAATAATGCCAGATTTTGTAATTTTTCTATTACATGACTATTTGGCCAATTTAGGGAAGTGTCTGGTTGATGGAGATTTCTAATCTGCAACCAGTTGTACAACCTATGGGGTATTATATTTGCTAAATGAAAATGCTACTTCTATTTTTATCCTGTGATATTTTGGATACTAAGTCATTTAAAAGCACAATACCAAGTGAGAAACAAGGACACAAAAAAAGTATTTGTTCATTTGGAATAATGCCTTCTATCAGTTTAGGGTTCTCTTTAGCCATGCCACAAGCAGAAGTTGGTCTACAGGGCATAGTGAGAGGACCTGCACAGAGACATTCATGTATGCAGATGAACTCCCTCCCCCCACTCCCCCAGAGGCCAAGAGTCAGGGGATTTAAAAACCGTTGGTGGAAATGAATGCACACTGGTACAGTCATTGTGGAAAACAGTGTGGAGTGCAGTTTCCTCAAAAAACCAGAACTACCCTATGATCCAGTAATCACACTGGGTACTAACCCAAAGAATACAAAAACACTGTTCGAAAAGACATATGCACCCCTATGCCTATAGCAGCATTATTTACAACAGCCAAGATATGAAAGCATTCCAAGTGTCTATTGATAGAGGGATGGATAAAGAAGATACAGTACACACACACTAGAATATTACTCAGCCATGAAAAAGAATGAAGTTTTGCCATTTGCAATTGACATGGATGGATCTAGAGAGTATAATGCTGAGTGCAATAAGACAGAGAAAGACAAATACCATATTCTTTTACTCATATGCATAACTTAAACAAAACAAACAAAAAGACAAAAAACAGACTCTCAACTACAGAAAACAAACTGATGGTTACCAGAGGGAAGGTGGGGGGATGGGTGAAATAGATAAAGGGGATTAAGCTTATGATAATAAGCACAGAGTAGTATATAGAATTGCTGAATCACTATATTACATACCTGAAACTAATGTAACACTGTGTGTTAACTATACTGGGATTAACATTTTCATTAATGCCTCATTCCCAAATTTTATGTGTATTGTTTCAAAACCCAAAACAGAGCCACTGAAATCCATCACAGCAGTACATCCATTTGAAATAATGTATTCCAATAGCATCACAAGTTTCAATGCCGTTCTTTCTTCCTAAGGAGAATTTGCAAAGCATAAGCAAGAAAAAGAACAATTAAGAATTCAGAAAACAGTCCACATGGTGCCCTCAATAGCATCTAAGTCCCTGAGGGCCACATTTTCCTTTTCAATCTTTAAACTCAAGTCCCTTTTACTCCTATGCCTTCAGCTCTTTTCATTTTAATGGACTATTTCACCACATCTTAAAGTACACATCTCTTGAAGATACAACTGTCTGCTCTGCTTTGAATATTTTCATTACATTTTATTACAAGCTTGGTTCAAGAGAAGTTTTACACCTAATTTGAAGGACCTGCCCTGTCAGTTTCATTTTCCTTCAAGACTTTTATTAGGCTAATTTGATTCAGCTATGAGTTGTTCTTTGTAAATCCAAAGCACTCTGTTATTCCTCTTAAAAAAAAAAAAAAAAAAAAAAAAAACTCTCCAAAGCATATGAGCTCTACTCCAGCCTTCCCATTCTTATTTTTGCAGAATTGTGCTTATTTTGAACTATATATAATGTCTAGTTAATCTATTCAATAACTATTGAGCACCTCTAATGTGTCAGTAATACTAAGATGACTCAAAAAACATCCCTGAGCTCAAGAAGATCATACTTTAAGGGTACAGGCTGCACTGAAAACAAATATAAGGCATTGATATGAAATGTGATAATGGAGCTATATTCAAAGCACTCTGGGAACACTACCATGTAGGAGAGAAATAGTTTTATAAATTGGGTGCTATTAAACTACTTTAAGGCAAGAGGCACTTTAAAGGAAATTCATAATGAATATTTTAATAAATGAACTAGTGAATTCAAAAATTATCAATATAAATATAAATCTTAGATTTGCTTAAGCTTTGATATTAATATTCTCCAAAATATATTCCTTTAAAGATCCTATACTAGTTTAAAAAATTCCATAATCAAGTAAATTTCACAAAGCATACTTTATTGTTGGCATGTGACTGCACAGTGTATATTAGTGTATTAAAGCTTCTTAAAAGTTCAGATTGTTTAACTTTAGTAACTCAGCATTTTTTAATTTACTTAACCACTAACACTTTTTTTTGGTAACAGATATTAACATCCCAAGAACTAGTGTTCTAAGGAATATACTTTGAAAGATGTTCTTTTACATAAATATTCAACTTGAAAGTTAGTGGAAAATGTCAGACCAGTCCAGACAATGAGACACAGTGAGTTTTGATGCTTTAACAAGGCATCTCCCAACATCAAATAATACCAAAAATTACTTTATCATTATAAAAGGGGAAAAAAACCACAACACAATTACCCGACCACCCAGAAATAGCTATTAACATAACTCACTTTTTTCCAGTCATTTGCTTTTAAATTTTGAAATCTAGATATAATGAAGCATATACAAATTTGTATATACTGATTTTCGTGTCTATTGTGCTGATTACAAAAATAACTATTCTTGCTCTGGAGTAACAGAAGTTTAGAAAACAAAAATCATGTGGAAGAGGGAGGTTCTTAGAGGGTAGCATGGGAAGACTGTGAACTTGCCTCCTCCCATGGACATAGCAAATCTGCACCTACCTATAGAGCACTACCTCCTAAAGAAGAACTGAGGGCTGATTGAAAAGCTTTTGCACAGCAAAGGACAGAGGACCACATAGAGAATGGACTGGAGATGTTCCTGCATAAGCTCATTCTTTCAAGTCTGGAAAAATTAGTTGTTCTGCCAATTTCATAGGAGCAAGTGCAAAAAGCCAAACACAATGAGGAGACAGAGAAATATCCAAACAAAAGAGCAAGACAAATATTCAGGAAAAAGAACTAAATGAAATGGAGATAAGCAATCTACCTGATAAGGGGATCAAAGTAATGGTCATAAAGAGGCTCAGTGGACTTGAGAAAAGAGTGGATGAACTCAGTGTGAACTTTGACAAAGAGGTAGAAAATATTAAAAAAAAATCAGAGCTGAAGAATACAGTAACTAAATTGAAAATACTCAATAAAGAATTAACAGCACATTAGAGGATGTAGAAGAATCGATCAGTGATCTGGAAGACAGAGCATTGGAGAGGACCAAGGTGAGCATAAAAAAAAAAAATGAGTATAGGTTAAAAGACCTCTAGGACAACATCAGGAACACTAACATTCACATTATGGGATCCCAGAAGGAGAAGAGAGGGGAAAAAATTTATTTGAAGAAATAACAGCTGAAAACTTGCCTAACCTGGGGAAGGAAACAGACATTCCAGTTCACGAAGTATAGAAAGCCCCTATCAAGATGAATCCAAGGAGGTCCACACCAAGACACAATATAATTAAAATGTCAAACATTCAAGATAAACAGAGAATCTTAAAAGCACCAAGACAAAAAACAACTAGTTATATACAAGGGAAACACCATAAGATTATCAGCTGTTTTATCAGCAGAAACTTTGCAGGCCAGAAGAGAGTGACATGATATACTCAAAGTACTGAAAGGAAAACAAAAAACAAAAAAACCTATAATCAGGAATACTGTACCCAGCAAGGTCATCATTTAGAATTGAAGGAGGGATAAAGACTTTCACAGACAAAGGTGTTTATCACCACTAAACCAGCCTTAAAGGAAATGTTAAAAGGGCTTCTTTAAGTATAAGAGAAAAGGCCATAATTAGACATAAGAAAGTTATGAATAAAAATATATAAACTATGACAGCATATACATAAAACATGGAGGAGCAAGAAAAAAATGTTTTTGGAATGTGTTTGGATTTAAATGACCATCAACTTTAATAAAGACTGCTATATACCTAGGATGTTATATATGAAACTCATGGTAACTACAAACCCAAAACCTGTAATTGATATACAGAAAATGAAAAGAAACAAAGCCAAACATAATACTATGGAAACTCATCAATCACAAAGAAATGGAGCAAGAAAAGAAGAGAGGAACAGAGAGGAACTACAAAACAACAATAAAACAATTAAAAATGGTAATACCTATCAATAATTGCTTTAAATGTAAATGGCCTAAAGGCTCCAATCAAAAGATATAGGGTGACTGGATTTAAAAAACTAGTCACATATATATGTTGCCTATAAGAGACTCACCTCAGACCAAAAGACACATACAGCTGAAAGTAAAGAGATTAGAAAATAGTTATTATGCATTTGGAAGCAAAAACAAAACAGAAAAACAAACAAAAAACCAAAACCAGCCAGGATAGCAATACTTTTATCAGACAAAATAGACTTTAAAACAAAGACTGTGGCAAGAGACAAAGAAGGGCATTACATAATGATAAAGGGATCAATCCTATAAGGGGAGATAACAACTGTAAATATCTATGTACTCTACATTGAGCACCTAAATGCATGAAACAAATATTAACGGATATAAAAAGAAGAACTGATGGTAATTCAGTAACAGTGGGTGTGATACAGTTAACACTCAACTTAAATCTGTAAATAGATCTTCCAGGGAGAAATCAATAGGAAATGGTGTCTTTGAAAGGCACCTAGACCAGATGGACATAACAGATATATATAGGACATTGCATCCTACAACAGCAGCAATATACATTCTTTTCAAGTACATATGGAACATTCTCTAGAATAAATAACATGTTAGGCCCCCCAAACAAGTCTCAATAAATTTAAGAAGATTTAAATCATACAGTGCATCTTTTCTGACCACAATGGTAAGCAACAAAAAAATCAATCACAAGGCAGGGGAGGGGAACTGGAGAAAACACAAATACATAAAGGTTAAATAACATGGTACTAAACAACCAATTGGTCAATGAAAAAAAAGAAGTAAAAAAAAAAAAATACCTGTAGAGAAATTAAAATGGAAACAAAAAGGTTTAAAATCTTTAGGATGCAGTGAAAGCAGTTCTAAGAGGAAAGTTTATAACAATACCAGCCTACAAGAAGAAATAGGAAAAACCTCAAATAAGCAATCTACACTTTCACTTGGAGGAACCAGAAAAAAAAAGCCCCAAATTGAGTGGAAATCAATGCAATAAATACTTAAAAAAAAAAAAAAAAAAAAAAAAAAAAAAAAAAAAAAAAAA
>NW_023270426.1:28351231-28353539 GCF_011800145.1 Mirounga leonina | reverse complement strand
AAAAAAAAAAAAAAGACTAGTAACAACTGATACCACAGAACTATAAAGGATTGTAAGAGACTACTGTGAAAAATTCTATGTCAGCAAATTGGACAACATAGACAAAATGGATAAATTCCTAGAAACATACATTCTTCCAAAACTGAATCAAGAGGAAATAGAAAATCTGAACAGACCAATTACTACTAACAAAATTGAATCGGTAGTTCAAAAACCCCCAATAAACAAAAGTCCAGGACCAGATGGATTCACAGGAGAATTCTACCAAATATTTAAGAAGATTTAACACTTATTCTCCTCATACCATTCCAAAAAAATAGAAAAGGAAGGAAACCTTCCAAATACATTTTATGAGGCCAGCATTAGCCTGATAAAAAAAGGACACTACAAGAAAAAAAATAAATAATACAGGCCAATATGCTTGATGAACACAGAAGCAAAAATCCTCAATAAAATACTAGCAAATAGCATTCAACAATACATTAAAAGGATTGTTCACCATGATCAAGTGGAATTTATTCCAGGCATGCAAGGACAGCTCAATATTCACGTATCAATCAACAGAATGAAAGATAAATATCATATTATTATCTTAATAGGTACAGAAAAGACACTTGACAAAAATCAACATCCATTCAAGATAAAAACTCTCAACAAAGTGGGTTTAGAGGGAACATACCTCAACATAATAGAGGCCGTATATGAAAAACCCACAGCTAACATTATACTAAAAAACTAAAAGCTTTTCCCCTAAGATCAGGAAAAAGAAAAGAATGTTCACTCTTGCCTGTTTAACATAGAACTCAAAGTCATATCTGCAGCAATCACACAAGAAGTAAAAGCCCTCCTACTTGGTAACAAAGATTTAAAACTGTCACTATTTGCTGATGACATGATACTATATATAGAAAACCCCAAAGACTCCACCAAAAAACTATTAGAACTAATTAAGTAAATTTGTAGAATACAAAATTAATACACACAAATCAGTTTCTATACAATAATAACCAAGTAGCAGAAAGAGAAATTAAGAAGACAGGGTTATTTACAATTGCACCAAAAAGAATAAAGTCCCTAGGAATAAACTTAACCAAGGAAATGAAAACACACACTCTGAAAACTATAAAACAATGATAAAAGAAATTGCAGAACAGCAGAAACAAATGGAAAGATATTCCATGCTCATGCATTAGAAGAATGTTGTTTAAATGTCCACACTACTCAAAGCAGTATACAGATTCAATGTAACCACTATTACAATAGCAACAGCATTTTTCACAGAACTGGAAGAAATAATCCTAATATTTGTATTGAGCTACTAAAGACCAGAAGCCAAAGCAAACTTGAGAAAGAACAACAAAGCTGGAGATATCACAATCTCAGATTTCAAGTTATATCACAAAACTGCAGTAATCAAAACAGTATGGTACTCGCACAAAACTAGACACCTAGGTCAATGGAACAGAAGAGAGAGCCCGGAAATAGATGCACACGTATATGGTCAATTAATCTAGGATAGTGGAGGCAAGAATATACAGTCAGTGAAAAGACAGTTTGTTCAATAAATAGTGTTGGGAAAGATGGACAGCTATATACAAAAGAATGATACTAGACCAGTTTCTTACATCATATACAAAAATCAACTCAAAATAGATTAAAGCGTAACTGTGAACATGAAACCATAAAACTCCTAGAAGAAAATATAGGCAATAATTTCCTTGACATTGGTCATTGCAACATTTTCCCTAGGTAGGTCGCCTTAAGCAAAGGAAATAAAAGCAAAAATAAGCTATTGGGACTATGCTGAAATAAAAAGCTTTTTCACACTGAAGGTGTGAAACAAAAAAGTAACATAACCAAGTAGCTTAACTGAGTCACCCAGGCATCCCCTAGTTAAGATTTCTGACAGTGAACTCTCCCTAAGGGCTGGTCTAAGAAGCTACATCTAGACAAAAGGACAGCTCTAGTATCTTAGACAGTTTCCCTGTTTATATGGTTCAGAAGTATTCCATTTAACAGTGAGTCCCTGTGTGGGTTTTGTTTTTTTCTCCAAGGTCTGCTAATCTATACTCATCTGCATGTGGCTATCATTTAGCCTGGCAACTTAATTGTATTGCTTCTCTGAAATTAGCATCACTGTACCATGAATAATTCCTGGGCAGCACTTCCGATTGCTACTGTAGCTAAATTTCTCTCCCTGGCCACATTTCAGGTTCCTGCCTGATCTGTTTTGGTTTTTCAATTTGCTCATTGGGTTGGCAGGCATAATTTATGGGGCCACTGGCTAGCTGTGGTTTGACGCTTCTTA